>NW_015387044.1:313660-376168 GCF_001527695.2 Protobothrops mucrosquamatus
CTGGAATGAGCTGCCCCCAGAGATCAGGGTGATCCCTGATCTCCCTTCCTTCCGCCGCGCCCTTAAGACATGGCTATTCCAACAAGCGGGACTGGCCTAGGGCAATTTTTAGAGGGGTTTTAATCATATTTTAATTAGACGATATTTAAATATTTCTTCTTAATTAATTTTAATTCTGTAATTGTTATTTATGTTTTTTTAAATCGATTGTCAGCCGCCCTGAGTCCGCAAGGAGAAGGGCGGGATATAAATTTAATAAATAATAATAATAATAATAATAATAATAATAATAATAATAATAATAATAATAATAATAATAAATCATGATCATAATCATAAAAGACAATCATTATAAATCATAAGATATAACACTCAGTGATAATCATAGGATACCAAATAAGCAATATAAATCATACTAGGATGCTAAATAAACAGTCAATATAAATTATAAGATACAAGCAACAAAGTTATTGTCGTAAGAAGATAAGGAAATAGGTTATAGGAAAGATGAGACGGATGATAGTAATACAATAGTTAGAGAGTAGGCAAATTCAGCGTTCATTTGAAGGCACCCATCCGCAGCTTAAGCAGGATAATTTTCTCCCAGAGCTCAAACCCATTGAAGATTGCTATTTTTCTAACTCTTTATGGGGAATCTCTGTGTGGAGCAAATGTGTGGGTGATCCTAGCCCTGTCCTTGATCCAGAGAGACGTTCCAAACAGCCTATCCATTGGCTTCATTCTCATAGAGCCTTCTTCAATCCACCATTGCTTTCCCCAGAAGTCCTTAGTATTCTGTGCTCAAAGGTTTCCCTGATTAATTGTAATTAGAAATATACCTGATGATTCTATATGTAATATGCCATACTTTGGTATTTAAGAAAAAGAAATACATAATAGAAAGACAGTACCAAAATTTATGGAAAGTGAGGAAGAATTCATGTGATTTAAAGAATCACCATGTTAGGGTAGAGAAGACATTTCCTGCTCTGTATGGGATCCAACCTCTAGAGCAGCATTTTTCAAACTTGGACATTTTTAAGATGTGTGGACTTCCAATTCCCAGCATGTTGCCTGGGGAATTCTGGGAGTTGAAGTCCAGGCATCTTAAAGTTTGAAAACCACCATCCTAGAGATTTCTCTTAATCTGGGACTGTTAATATGTTTCTGATATCAGAACAATGGCATTTAAAGTGGGCTGAAAAAGAGAATCATTTCAATCCAATATAGCTGTTAGCATTAATTGGGGTCAGATAGGGCAGGTAACAAAAGCACTCTGGTTGAGACAAACTGCTGTTAAACTTATTTTGCTTGTGAGTATTTTGGAAAAGGAATATTTGCCTCCCCAGTTGAATACATTTTTTAAAATTTTGATGTAGCTGAGTGACTCTAATGGTCTGCTTTTGCAGCATGCAGCCCAACATACAAAGAAAGTGGTCCACTATATATTGTTGAGTGCTCCTTGGAGTGTGCTATGTTATTACGCTGAGGACCTCAGGCTGAGAGTTCCCTTGCAGGTAAGAATGTTGTGAAACCTAATACCCCTGGATCAAAATTGGCTGCCAGCTAAAATCATTTTTTTATATTCTGATCTCAAGAAAGAATAGGTTGGGGATTTTAGTTGTTTGTTAGCTGTCTTACATTAGACTGCAGTTGATGGGAAGTTGCTTATTTAAACATTACTTCATAAAAAAGAATGTCTCGATGTGGAAACTACGAGTTTGACAGAAAGGCAGTCCACATCCCTCTTCTGCAGTATCTTCCTTTTGTGAACAGTGATTTTTGTTCATTTAAATGTTTTGTTTTTATTTACTTTTTGTAAACTGTCCAGTATCTTGGGAAGCTTGGCAGTATAATAAAAGTTTCTATCAGTAAGTAAGTAAATAAAGGAAAAAATATGCAAAATTTGTAGGAGCAGATCTGTTTTAACTATGTTACCAAAAAATCAAAAGCAGCCTGGCCAGCATCTTTTCTAATAGATGTTGTTAAAAGGCATAAGATTTCAGGAGCCATGTTTTACACAGCAACTGTATTTGTTTTTGCCCACTTAACAGAAATACTCAACTGATGGAATAAAAACAGTATTCACAAGACTGAACTCCCCACCCAATGAGATCAATAGACAATAGTACAGGCCAATTCCCAAGGGAATTTATTAAAAGACAGACCAGAAAAAGAGAAACTGAAAGCCACTGGTTGACTCCTACAGTTCACTGTTTAAATCACACTAATGCATTATTAATAAACTACAGCTCATACTAGAAAATGACACTGCACTTATTCAGGCATTGAGTGGCAGGCCCCTATTTGCATACAGACAAGCATCCAATCTGAAGAATCTCACAAGCAAAAACAATAGGATAATGCCAACATAGGTACCAGACTCTGCAAAAAAAAAACACCAGCTATCTACCTTGCTCCCACATCTGTATCAACAGCCCCATCATAAGACCCAAATAGTACATACCAGAGATGCCTTCACATGATATTCCTCCAATATAATAGCTACTATCAATTATCAGTACTACCCCTCTAGATTCTATGTAGGACAGGGGTAGTCAACCTTTGCTCTTTTATGACTCATGGACTGCAATTGAAGTCCACGAGTCATAAAAGAGTACTACCCCTCTAGATTCTATGTAGGACAGGGGTAGTCAACCTTGGTTCTTTTATGACTCGTGGACTTCAGTTGAAGTCCATGAGTCATAAAAGAACCAAGGTTGACTACCCCTGATGTAGGACAAGAAGAACAAACTTTACAGAAAATAATTTATTGGATACAAATTTTACAGGATCAAAAGGACATAGTATCAGAGCATTTCATTCATATATATATATATATATATATATATATATATATATATATATATACACACATATATATAGACACATACATATATATAGACACATACATATATATAGACACATACATATATATAGACACACACACACACACACACACACACACACACACAAAATCTTAAATCTTTTAGTGGAAATGTTAGTAAAGATGCTAGCAAACTCTTTCTGATTCTTTGCAAGTCATATTGTGCATTTTTCTCTAGAAGATAGGATAGCATTGACTTACGGCATTCTTCTATTCCAGCTAAGATAGTAACAACTTGTAGAGTATATGAACAGTGGATTCAACAAATAACAATGCAGGGGGAAAACTGTGAAAATTGGAGGAAAAAAGGCATAGAAAGAAACAAGTTGTCTTGTCCTTTTCTCTTCACCCCACCTCTCCCCATTTTTTAATTTTTCCAGTGATAGTTTTTAATCGCTATTTCTTTTGATAAAATGAGAAATGAGCATTCTATTGGAACAAACAGCTCTTCACTAATCTCTAATGTCTATTTTCTGTGATTCGTGCACTGAACATTTTTATGTGTGAGTGTAAAAATAAATTATATATATTTAAAAGATTGAGATGAAGTAAAGGGAACTATATCAGAAACTCTCCCTTCTTTTGTATGTTATGCTTTTGTTCATAAATTTAATAATTTTGATTTCCAATCTCTGTCTCTGTCTCTCTCTGTGTGTGTGTGTGTGTGTGTGTGAGAGAGAGAGAGAGAGAGAGAGAGAGAGAGAAAGAGAAAGAGACTACAGAAAAAAGGCCTCTTGTTTAGTATATTTCTTTTACTGTATCCCAGGCTATGCCCATTGACCCTGAAATCAACTGGTCTCACAGGATTCTGATGAAACTGGGCATCCCTAATTTACTCTATGATGAGGTTCCTGACATTCCCTTGGATAACTACACCTGTCATTTTAAAGCAAACAAGTTACGCTGGTAAGATTTTGGTATGAATTTTCTTTCTTTTATCTTTCCTCTTTTTAAACTATACTGATTTTTCCAAGCTTACAGTTATTATCCCCTATTTCATTATAATTAGATTACAATAGTAACATTGCCTAACTGTAATATCCCAATATTTGCTCTTTTCTCAAAAGGAAGTCATGCTGAGCATCAGTCTAGTTATATAAAGAAAAATCAATCTGTCTTTTGCACATTTCATGCTTCATCGTTTTTCGGAGCTCGGCAGCATTTTGCAAAGACTAAAGATGTTTCAGATACATCACTGCAAAATCTCCACAATTTGTACAGTGATGTTTAATATTATAGTGCTTTTTAATAATAATAAATAATTTTGGATGATTTCTATTATATACAGTGATCTTAACATATTATACATACAATTCTATATGTAACTTTTTACCTTTTCATAAATGTATCTCCCCCTTGCATCCTGATTTATATAGGTATTCATGACCACAAGCTTATTATTCTTGAACAGCTTCATTACTTTTACTTCTCTGACTTGCTTTTAACCTAGAGGGGAGAAGGGAAATAAAGAAAATTGATTCTTGGCTGCTTGGAATTCTAGCACTTTTGCACTTTTCCCAACTGACATCTGGCTTGTTCCTTCCAAATGCTGCCTCAGCCAGTCTGTCCTGTAGATCACAGCTTCTAATTATACAGGATTCTTAGCTGCTGATTCCTCCTCCAAAGTGCCTGGATTCCACCAGTCCATGTAGTTCAAAAGAACATTAACAATGTGCAATAATCTCTTCCATTGTCTAAAACAAAAGCCCTTTTTACATGATTTCACCAAAGGCAGATGTGCCTGCTCTTAGTGTGTTCATTAGGCAGGAGACTTCCAAATGTCTACATGGATGTCTACACTTTGCATGGATGGGGTAAATAAACATAGTCCCTTACCCTTGAGATTAGGCAGCAACAATAAATGTTGCAGAGAAGAAGACAAGAAGCAATGGATGGGAACTAATCAAGGAGAGAACCAACCTAGAACTAAGGAGAAATTTCCTGATAGAACAATTAATCAGTGGAACAACTTGCCTCCAAAAGTTGTGGATGCTCCAACACTGGAGGTTTTAAAGAAGAGATTGGACAACCATTTGTCTGATATGGTATAGGATTTCCTACCTGAACAGGGGGTTGGACTAGAAGACCTCCAAGGTCCCTTCCAACTCTGTTATTCTGCTTCATGCATGTCTGTCCCACCAACAGTATAGTAATACCCAGTACTCTTGAAAGCTTTCTTGACATAGTAGAGAATTATAAAATTTTCCTAGAATTCTCCCTGCTGTGTATATTGGCTTCCAGAATTCAGCACTTTCCTACCTGTGCCAGAAATAGCCAAGCAACATCTATAGCAGCCTGATTAGCACATTACACTAAATATGGTTTGTTTGCTTGTCACTTAGCATGAGGTACAAGCCTATCCCAAGAAAGCTTTTTATTTTTCACACTTAACTGTATTGTAGATCCACAGCTTAGAGGTTTATGAAATTAGCATGATTTAACCATCATATTGTTTTCTGAACCAATCAAGAGCCATGCATTTTCCTAGTTTATTTCTGTTGTCAGCTAAAAAATGTAGACATGATGATAATATGGGCAAAGAACTTTGGATATAATATAGAATTAGAAGACTGGCAAAAGTTATGGGAAAGAAATGTTAAATTAATTAAAGCAGTGGCATATAAAGAAAACATATATAAAATGTTTTATAGGTGACATATGACACCAGTGAGATTAGCAAAAATGTTTAAAAATACTTCAAATAAGTGTTGGAAATGCAACCAAAGACCAGGTACTTACTATCATATCTGGTGGACATGCCCTAAAGCAAAAAGATTTTGGGTAAAAATACATTTATGGTTGGAGAAAATGACTAAAAAACAAATAGACTTTAAGTCAGAATTATTTTTGTCAGGAATAATAGGAGCAAATTATGAGAAAGATTGTATATATTTAATTCTACACGTATTAACTGCAGCAAGAATTGGAAAAATGAAAATTTACCAACTGAAGAAGTATTAATTAAGAAAATTTTAGAATGTGCAGAAATGGACATATTGACTTTAAAGATAAAAGAGAAAGAAGACTCAGTGTATTTTAGAATATGGGATAATTTCTATCAATGGCTAGAAACATGAGTTAAAGAGAAAGGAATGTGATATGTAACTTTGAATATATATTAAGAAGAAGAAGACTATTGAGCGATTAATTAACATATTGTTTATGATAATTAACTATTATCTATTTTTTTGTTAAACACATGAACCCAGACATTATGCTGTTTGCTAAATATTGAGAATGTTATTTGGAAAGACCCTAACCCCAACCCCAACCCTAATCCTAACCCTAACCCAAATCCCAACTCCAATCCCGATCCCACCTCATTCCTAACCCTATAAAAACTAATAAAATTTATACAAAAAAATGAGGACATTGGAAGAAAAAATGGAGAGGAAACAGGGTATTATATTCATCAATAAGACTAGAATCATACTTTGTAGCAGGCAATAAGGCAATATGTTTTGAACAGCAACATGTGAAAAATTTATAATTGCACATAGCTTTATAGTTTAACATTATGTGTAGTGCCATTAACCATAGTTAAGGCAAATATGGCTTCATGCTAGGTGTTATCACAATCTCTCTTTTATATAGCTTCTTTTTTATGTCTGGTAATTTATCAGTGGTTTTTTTTCTCCCAGGTTCCGTGGGAGTGATGACCATGAGACCTTCTTCAGTAGTACACAACGGCATAGAATAGTAAGCCCGGAGTGAAACAAATGCAGGGTAACATGTGTATATATGTGTAGCTAATCATAGTGCTGTATGTTAATGTTAAGAAGTATAATTAAGGGCTACTATTGGAGCTCTGTCTTCAGACTTTAAAATGTGTAATGTGTGTGATGTTGCTTTAACTGTGGAAATCAAAGTATGGCTTCCTTTAACTCTTCTTTGCTTTTCTTCAGCTGTATGAGATCCTGTCTACTATATCATATGGCAATCCAAAGGCAGGGCAGGTTGGAATAGAAAGGCTGCTGAATGAGGAAGTCTTCACAGCTGCATTTCCACTACATGACGTAAGTTTGCAAGCATCGTTCCCAGTCCTCTCTCAGATAGGAACTCCTTAACCAAATTGACAGCACTTGTATTGAAAGTATCTTTTGAGAAATCTGAAGTAACTTGCCATCTAGTTAGTTTCCAGACTAACATAATAGTTTAAATGTTAGTGATTTGGGACAGTTTTATATCTTCAGTTTAATGAGACAAAGCCAGTGAGCGTTGAAGAGTAATGGTAGATCTTTTGCACTGGGAGTATCACACATTCAGAAAATGACTAATTTGATTCTGCTGGTATGTCATACCTCACCCCCTAATAAAAGAGAAACAATTCTCTATCTCCCCCCCCCACCCCCCAATCTAGGCCACACTCAGCAGCAACACCAAGGCTGGGCCTGAAGTAGAGACTAGGACCTAGGCCCTTACTTCAGCTCTAGCACTACTATTGCCACTCCAAAAGGCTGCCTTGCACTATTCCCTAATGTGCATGAGCCTTGGGGAGTGGCGCAATTGCCCCACGGCCTGCCATTCCCCAGGATCTCCCATGTACTGCTTACCTTCAGGCAGGGTTCTCTTTCTATTGACAGGCCCCTGTGGCCTATCCAAGGCTGCTCTACATCCCACAAGGCCTTTGTCCTTGAAGCAACTTCAGAGAAACTTCTGTGGCCTCTGCAGCCTCTGAACACCGTACAAAAGCACACTGTTTTTGCATGATATTTGGAGGGTCTGGGGCCACGTGAGTTCTGGAGGGTGTGGAGGCAGCACAAAAGCACATCCCACTCTAGCACAACCTTTGCAGCTTCCAAAAATTGCACAAAAGCATGCCTCACTCTCACACAATTTTTGGAGGCTCCAGAGGCCACGTGGCTGGCTGTGGCAGAACAGACCCTCAGCCTTCGAAAATTGGGCAAGAATGGGGTGTGCTTTTGAGAATAGTTGTCAGGTTTTGGTGAATGTTGACATGTCACCCAAAACATCTTGTTGTGTCATCTTTGTTAAAAAAAAGTTACAAGTAAAAGTTTAAGAAGTATAATGTATGTATTCCTAAGTATTATATCTAATTATGATTATAGTTTTAATAAGTAATGGCTGTCAGTACTAATTATTGCATTTTATAAAGTATTTACACTGTGTAAGAGAGTTCATGTAAAATGCAACATACACTATACAGATTTGTATCTTATGTGGATAATATCATTCTCTGCCAAAGGGCCCATACAAGATGTCATCAGAAGAAGAACCCACTAGTCTACTTAATCAGAGGCAGATTCTTTTCCATTATTGGGCCAAGTGGAGTAAATGGAAAAAATACCAGCCTTTGAATCATATCCGCAGGTACTTTGGAGAGAAAATTGCTCTCTACTTTGCCTGGCTTGGTGAGTACATACTCTTTCAATGGATCCACAGCTTCCTGACTTTTGAAATTATGTAGATGCTCTGCTTCTTTTCCCCCTGTGAATAAAGTTATCTTTAAATGTGTTTACTTGCTCCACCGGCAGAGTTATTATATATTTGTTTGTTTAATTTATTTGTCACCCATCTCACCGTGGTGCTATTTCTCTTTCATTTTTTCTATACTAGTGCTAGGAACCAGTCTGGTTGTCAGAAACTTGTTCACTAACTTGCTATTAACAACCAGCCCCCGAGTTGTAACATCCTGTGATCTGTTATTTGGTTTTTGCTGTTTTGCAAAATATCACAAACTGGATTTAGATTTTCTGGAGAGCAAGCTGATAGTTCTCAATCACGGTGGGTGGGGCAGCATGGGTTCTGCTGAGTATGAATATGCCGTTGCCTTTCTTCCTTTAGGTTTCTACACAGCATGGCTTCTTCCAGCAGCTGTAGTGGGGACACTAGTCTTCATAATTGGCATTTTTCTGATGTTTCATGACATTCCAACGTAAGTGGTAAACTTTCCTTTTTTTATCCTGTTTTTAGCAGGTGTTCAGACAACTTATATAGCAGCCTTTTCCATCAAGCAGCATGACTGACTAATCAGTCATCCTTTGCTTAAATATGTTCCTCAATGTGTAAATGACAGACCTATAGATTTCTAACATTTCACCTCCAAGATTTCCAATAGCACATTAGAGTCAGAGAATGATTAAACAAAACAAAACAAAACTCCAACCCCTAAAAAAATGAAACCCAGCAAGCAAAACCAATAGAAAAGTTGTGGGGGAGGGAATCTGGTACCATGTTAATTATGTTTTGCCACTTTTCTTTTCTCTCCTTCTGAACTAGACAGGAGATCTGTTCCAGTGGTGACAAATATAAGATGTGCCCACTTTGCAAAGTCTGCCCTTATTGGAATCTATCTTCTGTCTGCCCCATGTTTCAGGTGAGGTTATAAATCAACAAATTTATAATCAACTTCACATATTTCTTATTGACTTGACGAAGAACAAAAACCTGGTTTACAGAACTCTCTCTGGGATAAAACCACTTTGCAATTCCCATACTTTGATCACTGACATCTATTTACCTTTCAGTCAGAACTCTGCCATACTTATGAAACTAATTCACCTGTCGTTTTTGTATTCACTCTTGCTGCGTTTCTTTTTGTAAGTGAGACCAGTTATCCCACTATCTTATTCAGGCAGAAATACAATCTTTACAAGTTCTTTAAAGTTGCATAGCCACTCTGTAAACAAACCTGTATGTCTTTCCCTCTTCATCTTCTTATTGAGAACTCACAAGAACTTTGTTAAGGTGAGGTTGTTGAAACAGCCTTTCCTCAGTTGGTTTCTTTCTAATATGTTGCTTGAAATTAAGTTAAGCTATATTCTTGTGGCTCAATCTTTTTTCCCCCCAGTCTCCCTTCTTTGAATGATTGGTCATTGGTAGTTGTTTATAAAGTTAATAGTTTGCGGTATGTAAAGTTTATGCTTTTAGCTATCTCTTCCAAAACAATATGATATATGTTCCATCTATTTAGCAATTCTAATATATGCATATGTTGCGACACTGGCAACTTGCAAGCTATTTTTGTTGCAAAGGCAATTTAGCTTACTTGTAGTTTTAGAGGCTAAGCTTCAAACAGCTATAGGCCCATTTCTGTAACCCATGCTCAGTGAGTATGTATGAAATAAAGAATTGAAGGAATACAGGTATGTGGTAGTTAGCAAGAGACTAAGTAGATTCAATTAACTATGCCATAATGTGGTGCTTTGTTTTGGACTTTTAACATTATTTATTTATTATAAGATTTCTATGCCACCCATGTCGCCAAGATGACTTGCCATACTGTGTAAGCATTGTACAACAGGTTTAATTACTTGGTGTATTGAACACAGCTATTCAGCAAGCTTTGGGTTATAACAATGTGTTGACAAAACGCGGGAATCCGGCCATGGCTCTGCTCACTTGACTCAGTCCTCTTCCCTATCTGGGTATCTTGCCACATGCCTAAGAGCAATTCCTCCCTTTTTCCTCCAGGCTGGCCGTCTCTTTGATCATGGTGGCACTGTTTTCTTCAGCATCTTCATGTCTCTGTGGGCAGTCACATTTCTTGAGTATTGGAAGCGAATGAATGCTACCCTGACATACCGCTGGGACTGTTCAGATTTTGAGGATATTGAGGTACTGAATTTAGAGGCCTTCTAATGTAATTTAAAATCCAAACTGGCATAAAATATTCATATTCCTCCTGTTATAGGAACGTCCACGACCCCAGTTTGCTGCTTTGGCTCCCATGACAATTGTAAACCCAATTACTGGAGAGGAGGAGCCCTATTTCCCAAAGCGGACTCGATTCAACAGAATCATCACTGGATCAATGGTCATCATCATTATGGTGAGGGAGGTCAGAAACCCCAAGTAGACTAAGATATGAGCTGTTTCTTCTGCTATGCCAATTGAATCATAATTTATTTTGCAAAGCAATCTTCTTTTAGGCAAGGCACCTATGCAGCTTGTGGGGGCAACCTTTATTTAAAAAAATGTATGTAAAAGAATTAATATAAACCATAAATATCTAGCAGATGTCCCTATTCTCTTGAACTACTGTAGTCAAAGGGAGTATCTGAGGCATGATCAGAGAACGTGTGCTATTAGCCTAATGCCCCCCCCTTGATTTTCATGCATTTTATAAGAGCATTGAAGGAAATGGAATAATCCAACTGCTATTCTTCTAAATGACCTCCTAGAGCAGGCATGTCAAACTCGCGACGTCACGTGATGTCGCATGACATATCACGACTTTTTCCCCATTGCTGGGGAATGTATGATGCATCTGGCCCGTGGGCCAGCAGTTTGAAATGCCTGTCCTAGAGTATTCATCAAGCTTTGATTCTACTGAAGTGATAAAAACCTATTTGGCTATATTTAGTCTGGATTATTTCTTCTGTTAGAAAGTTTACCATCTGTTATTTACAGTTTTTCTATTTGCTATTAATAACTTCCATTAATTATGGTTATGAAAATATATGGACAAGTGAACAATTTCACTTTCCCAATATTTAGCAAAAATTATTTAGCGATTTGACTGGTTTGGACTAAGCAAAGGTACAAACATGGTTTAAAGCATAAAGTTACTTGTGAATCCAACCACTATGGTTTATTTAAAAATCCATAGTTAAAATTAACTTTGGCTTAGAGAATGTAAGTACCATAATGATACATAATGATACATAATGCCAAGCCATGTTAACCATGGTTTATTGAATAAACGACAGTGGCTTGATTTACATATAATGGAAGCCATATGTGTGTTTGCAATTACACTAAGCTAAATACAAATCTGTTATGGCTTAATATGTGTTCACATCTTGGATCTACATAGAGAGATGAATTACTTATGTAGAGGAAACATATATGGATATTAAGGAAGATCAGCATTTTTTGTTCCAAATTCAAATCTAACCTTCCCCAACTCAGCATTCCTCCATCTATCACACCATATTTTATCATTATTATTATTATTATTATTATTATTATTATTATTATTATTATTATTATTATTATTATTTTCAGCACATATGAAGAATAGTAGATTGGGGCAACTTAATCCAACTGGCCACAGCCATGGTGACTAATTATTTGCAATAATGAGACAACAAATGCACATTATTAGTTCTTCTTCTGCTTGTCTACAGATTGCTGTGGTAATAATATTCCTGATTTCCATTATCCTTTACCGGGCCATCATTTCAGTAATTGTATCCAGGTCTGGGAACTTCCTACTTGTATCTTCGGTAAGGAACTGTATGCCTCTATCCCAGGGGAGGCAACCCTGGCTCTTTTATGACTCGTGGACTTCAACTCCCAGAGGAATTCTGGGAGTTGAAGTCCACGAGTCATAAAAGAGCCAAGGTTGCCTACCCCTGCTCTATCCCTTTGAGTCTGGCTTTTGCTATTGGACTTCATTTGCATTTTTAACTCCTTTTTTCCTCCTAGGCTTCTCGTATTGCCAGCCTGACAGGCTCAGTGGTGAATCTCTTTTTCATCCTCCTCCTCTCGAAAATTTACATTGCGCTGGCACTTTTTCTTACAAAGTGGGGTAAGTAAATTCTATTGGTTTGGACATCAAGCAAAACATCACTTCCAGCCCTATCTTTTAGCTCCTTGATAGAACATAGAACTAGGTTTTGTTTATAGAAATAAGGTGGCTAAGGAGATGTAATGAAAACGAGGGCATCTTGAATCCTGTATTAAATGCATTTATCAACAACAACTTTAAAGCAAAAATAAAATGTCTACAATGCAGTAAATTTCCAGTTTGAAAAAATTAAAGAATTGTAGCATATTTCAAAGAATTACACTGTCATTTATTCAGTAGCATCAGGATTATTCAATAAATTGTTAGAAATTTATACCCAATTTCTGGACACTCCAAAACATTTGGAGTTTGGCTAGTGGTGGCCAAGCAGGGAAAGTTTACAATTTTTTTACATCATCTATCTCCCCTAATCTGTTTCTTGGAATGTTGGCAAAATGAGCCAATATGGCACCAAATCGAACTGCAAAATTCAAGATTAATTCTAGATATTAATCCAAAGGTGCTTTTTCAAGAGGCAACTGGACTTTCTTGTTTTTCTTTGAAGACGTTTCGCTTCTCATCCAAGAAGCTTCCTTAGCTCTGACTGGATGGTGGGGAATGAAAGGATTTATATTCCCTGCAGACAGCCGGTCATTTGCATTCTTTTAGAGAGTCACTGAGCTGAAGAAGCTTCTTGGATGAGAAGCAAAATGTCTTCAAAGAAAAACAAGAAAGTCCAGTTGCCTCTTGAAAAAGCACTTTTGGGACAACCATGACCTGGATGACTGATAGACATCTAGATATTACCCTCTAATCATATGGATTCTTGCAGCCTAGATTTGATAGTTCTTATGTTACAAAGTATAATTTGTGACAAAACATTTTTCTCTGGGTGCTGAATTCTTAAAAAATGTCATCTCCACGCTAAATTCTTAACTGCATTATATATGACATACATTTTGCACGTATAATCATTGTAGCAGATATTTTGTCCTTGCCCAGAACTAATGCTGTCCAACCCCTCATACATAGTTGCTTCATCTGGAAACTTTAAATTAGAATCCTTAATATCAAAAACATTCACTTGAGTATAGGTATATCTTGAAAGATATCTGCATTCAACTTGCATAAATCAAGGGAATGTCCCACCCTTTCCCCCAATAGGTCAGACTTAAGGTTTAAAGAAAATGTAAAAAACAACTTTAACCAGAACTTATTCCAACTTGCTTTGCCAACTGAGCCATAATATATAATAACATGGAAATATTTTCAATGCACAATTTATCTGTACATTCAGTGATATGAAGACACATAAGAATAGGTGACAAAAGTAAGGAATCATTCAGAGAAACTTGAAGGATAAACACTATTCTTTTCTGCCACAGAAATGCATCGCACCCAGACCACATTTGAAGATGCCTTCACTTTTAAAGTCTTTATCTTTGAATTCATCAATTTCTATTCATCTCCCATCTACATTGCCTTCTTTAAGGGCAGGTAAATCTATTTATTTATTATATTTTATTTCTATAGCCACCCCTCTCAAACAAGTCACTGGTGGCAAACAATCATAAAAATCCATTAAAACGAAATACAAGATAGATAGAAAGATGATATAGATATCTAGATGAATTGGATTACAATACCCATAATCCCAGGTAGCACATGAGAGTTAGATTTATAGGTGCTGTAGGTTCAATACATCATGGTAAGGTTATGTTCAGAAAGACTGTAGAATAACTATTAATATGATGCAGAAAGGGAAGGAAGTTTTATTTAAGTTCAAAAGATTATGTTTGGTAGGTATTTTTCCAGAGCATGAAGATATGCAATAATTTAGAGAAATTATATGGCTGCTTACTCACTCTCAGTGACTCTGGGCAGCTTACAAAAATGTAAATTTATTGCATATCTTTCATATATTGGAAATAACCAGAATTATATGTGCTTGTGTACAGTACGCTGTATTTATAACTCATACTAATCCTGACACAATCAGTCTTGGATACAACAGACTTTTTAACACATATATATCTATACCTACACCTACACACATACACGTATATGTGTGTATGTGTGTGTGAGTTACCAGTAAAAAATCTTAAACAAAACACAAATACTGTACATCAGAGGCGCCATTAAATTAGCCTAGCCAAACATCTGATGAAATAATGCTGTTTTGATCTTTTCAAAATACAGTGAAAGGGTATTTTACCCTGGAGAGGGGAGGAGAGTGTTTCATTAAATGGGGACCACCACTGAAAAGGCTTGTCATGTGGTTTAAGTTCCATGAAGCTGATCAGAAGGGGGACACACAACAGATTCTCTCTAAATAACCAGATTATGCATATATATTCAATTTTGGCAACATGTTGCCTGATATATCTTGATATTGCACTGTAATGTGCCCTAAAGGTAATAATTCTAAGCCAAACCAAAGAGAAAATGCACTTGTCTCCTCTGCGGCATTCTTATTCCTGCCAGCCAGTTGATCATTTGGAGCACATCCTACACAGAATACTGGACCATTGAGAGTTTTTCAGAACCTACTGATAGTGCAAGCACAATCTCTATAAGTGTCTGAAAAAGTAGATTTGGTCTTGTCCCAGAGCTTGCTGCTTGAGTGAAAACTGGAGGTTTTATTAACCTGGGAGGATAATTTCAAAAAAGTTCTTAAATATGTCATAACAGTAATTCAACAGGATTCTTCATAATAGCGATAGAAAGATGGGGAAAAGTGAAGAATGTCTGCCATCTATTGTTCAGAAACAGTATAATAATGTAAATCTTAAATGGGTGTTACAGGGTAGGGTGCATCTAACAAATATATTAGCATCTGGAATCAACAAATGAATAATTAAACCCAATAGATCTGAATCACTACAGGAGTCCAAGCTGTGAATGGTGATGCCTTTGGCCCTAGTTGAACATTACATTCAATCAAGCAGCAGTAAACCAATTTGTGTGTCTGAGTGACTTTAAGCCAGTGTAGATACCTGGTAACTACCAGAACCCGTCTCTGCCATTTTCTTGGCGAGATTTCAACACTGGCTTGTCATTGCCTTCTTCCTAGGCCTAAAAGAGAGTTACTGGCCCAAGGTCACCCAGTAGCTCCATGCCTAAGGCAGGAATAGAATTCAGTCTCCCAGTTTCTAGTTTTGTGCCTTCATCACTACACTAAAATGGCTCTTAATAGTCTTTAAAAATAATTGCTTGGAGGGAGGCGGTAGGAATAGAAATTTAAACTAGCAGTTTAAAAAAAAGCCAGAGACACATTTTTCATTTCTTGCCCTTGTGCTTTTCCTTCTTCCCTTTCAGGTTTGTTGGTTATCCAGGCCACTATGACAAATTATTGGGCATACGCAATGAGGATGTAAGTATTCCAGAAGAGATGGAAAAAAATGGTTCTTGAATGAAAAAATGTGGAGGAATCCTTAGAGCAGCAAATTCCTAGGCAAGCCATGCAAAGTAGATTGAATTGCAAGGTGATCCCAACCGGTCCAGAGATAAATAGACTGTGTTAGCCTCACACCAAGGAGTGGAATAGGTATCTTTTTTAGAGCTTAAAGAAACGCTCTGTCTATATCCACAACATATTTGTAAACATATTAGAAGAGTCCACAACGTTCTGGGTTTCACCAGATGCATTTGAGAAGTTTACATGGATAAGAGGGAGATAGTTCAGTTGCCTTTGAATGCTGCCTGCATATAGCCATAACAAATGGGCTGGTGAGTCACTGAATCTGATCGGCATGAATTTCATTAGTTATGTATTGTGTAAAATACTTATTTTTTTTCCAGCCTGACTCTTTTTGCTGGGTCAGGAATGGTTTACATATCTCTACCATATTTTGCCTTCATTTTAAGCAAAAATCTCAAAGTATGTTTTCCTCTATCATTTTAATTGCCTTTTTATGGGCCTTACAGTCCTATGATGACCTGAACTGTATATAGCTTTCTAAGTATGAATTCATCATAGATTTACCTATATATCAAAGAACCTTACTATAATAGTATATTCATCGTTAGTTCTCTTCTTAATGACTCTTCATTTATTTGTTTATAAAATTTATGAGACATCTCCCTTTTCTTTGTAATTATTCCATTATGGTAGTATGTGGTATTTCCTGAGGAAATGAGAGGACTGAGTCTAGTTCTCAACAAAAATGAAGAAGTTATAACCTTGGGACCCCACAAATAGGAATTTCATGGCTGAATGCTGCTCAATCACAAATAGTCTCCTTATGTAGAAAGGTGGATCTTGAGGAAAAGTATTCAGGCTTTCTGGCTTTGGTCAAGTTTTTCTTCCTGGTAGATATATTGCATTAATGAGGCCTTTATTCAACACCTCCAATAATGTTGCATGATGCTTCAGTACATGAATGATTGATAATAGATGCCTACTGCATGCTACATATGAAACTTTAAAGATTTCTACATAGGTATTCAGTGTTCATTAGGTAACCAGCCATATCCAAAAGTCTCTCTCTGTTTTGTCCAGTGTGCTCCAGGTGGCTGCCTCATTGAACTTGCTCAGGAACTTCTTGTCATCATGGTAGGAAAGCAAATAATTAACAACATTCAAGAAATCCTTATCCCGTGAGTGCTATGCTTTGATTTGATACTTTTGCTATCTATTCATTCCAATCAATGTGCTTGGACAAAACAGGGGTGGGCAAACTGGGGCTGCAATGGAGGCTACAGCTTTGCAATATATTGGTGCTGCATCATTGTGCAAGAGAAGGGATTTCATTTCTATTTTTTTTTTTAAAAAAACCAACAACTTCCAGTTCCTTCCATATGTAATCATGGGCCTTAAAGATTCCTGGGAAGCTGAAACAATTAATGACTGTCTCATCTCCTGCTCCGTATGAAACATTGCAAAGATAGTTTTGCCAACATTTCCTTAGAACTATAGAACAGGCATAGATGAAAAGAATTTTTGCCTCATCCTTCTTCCCATTCTGGGGATTTTTCATTCATTTCTATAGTGAAAGCATACTTGTACATTTGTTGTCCATATCCAGTTGTTCTGAGAGAAGGCTTTGGCAGTTCATTTCCATAGAGTAGGAGTAGGTGCTCTTTTTTTTTAACCCATTCTAAAAAAACAAACCCAGCAAGAGAAGAATGAGAACAGATTTGCCATTTTTTGTAGCTGCTAGGCTTGATCAAAGGAGGACTATAATATTAAGAAAACTTGTCTGAAAACTTGTGTGGAAATGCTCTCTCTTAAGGCTGTTTTAGACTTAGTTTATAATTTTTATATTATCTTTTGCCTTAAAATGTCAAGAAACTCCACCCTTGATTTTTGGCAATCAAGCTACTGAATTTCGGAAATGAAGCTGGAGAAGAATGCGGGAGATACAAAAAGAGGCTTGGCAACTGCCTGAAGTCACAACCCTGTAAAATCTAGCAATTTTTTTTTGTAAGAAATGCAAGTGTGGGAAAAGAGAAGCCACTCCCTAGTTTCTTTGGCAATTACAATTGTTTCACAAAATAATGTTTTGCATTTTTGCCAAGACATAATTATTTTTGAATATGTGCCTACAGCAGAGTTGTGCAAAATATTTTGCTCTTAGAAAACTTTTGGAATTGTCAGAATAGCATCAGAATAGATCCCTGTTTTATAGACAGATTTTGACTTTCTTAACAGTCAGGCTGCTATGCAATAAATTTCTCCTTACCTGACCATTAGAGTTCCAATGCACGTTGCTCCCTTTTGCACTTTTGTTGCATAATGTCTCATTTCTAATTGAGATAGTAGTAAGAGCCTGAAGAAGTGACTCAAATTGCCCCTCAGAGCTATCTGATAGAGAATAGAGATAGATTGCGTTTACCAAATATGTTATTCAACAGTGTTCCAAGGTCTTTTTTCTCTCTCATGGATCTCCAAGTACAATTCATTGCTTTATTGAAAATGTTGAGACCCAGCAATAAAAAGTTAACATCTGTTTTGGGTACCAACTAGCTTTAAGTCTAGTATATCTGCTGATTTATCTGATGAAGATGAATGAGGATTCTGTCTGGGAAAAATGTACCTATCCATACAGGCCCTTGACATTGTTAAACATCACATTCAGCTTTTGTCAGTATTTTAGATGGCATTCCTCCCAACACTCTACGTTTTGGATGTACCTCTTTCTGATCCAAGCACTTCTGTTGTCATTTTAGTATTGCCAGCAGGTTGCAGCCATTCCAGCATTAACTGAAGGATTGTTCCTTTTGCATCAATTCCAGTGATGTTACATTTCTTCTGTTCTATTGAGCTGTACCTATTCCTTGTAACTGTGTGGATAAAAGCTATCCTGTCTCTTCAGTGGTGGGTTTCAAATACCTGAACAAATGGTTCTCTGCGTGGATGCAGGCCTAGAACGGACTTCCGGAAGTGGCATCCACACACTTCTGGTGGGTCGTTCTAGGCCTGGAGGCCGCCTCCAGCCGGTTCTCTGAACTGAAAAAAATTTAGCCACCAGTTCTGCCGAACCGGTGCGAACCGGCTGAATCCCACCATTGTGTCTCTTGCCACATTATACAATTCTTGCATCATGGGTGTATTCCTTTAGCCTCCAGTATTCTGTCTAGCCAACTCATGCACTCTTGGACTCTTCTTTTTCAATTCACTTTGCCTAGCATTACCAGTTTTTCCATAGCTGCTTTAATCTGCATGACTCCACTGCTACCACATAGTAATTATTACAGTATCACTACAAAAATATTGTTTCTAAGATTCCATGTTATCGCTGCCAGGTCATGATGGAGACTTTATGTAGAAAAGGCAAGAGAAAGTTGTACCCACTTACACTAGATCAAAGAAAGAGAGAACTGCTATTGCTGCTGTTGTTTTTCTATTGTGCATCTGTTCTAAGTCCAAGCTCATGAATGTATTCAGTCATAACCAGAAACCCTAATATTGACCTAAAGAACAGTCACAGTTCCCATCTAGTGATGCTACTAGATCTGAATCGTGTCAGATATTCAAGACCTAACAGAGACACTAAGATAGGTGCTAAGGTGGCAAGCTCATGGTAGAGAGAAAGAAAATGAACTAGTTTGATGAGTGAGATTTGTAGGACAAGTCCTTGGAATACACTTGTCCAAGCCCCCATAAAACTGAAGCACCACTACTACTATTAGAATTTTTAAAAGATTACTTTTATCCTGCTTATATTATTTTTATAAATAACTCAAACATGGCAAACATATCTAATACTCCTTGCTTCTCCTATTTTCCCACAACAATAACCTGTGGGCTGTGAGATGATTATGAATCAATTCTCAGAGGACACCAAGCTCAAAAAACTATCCTATGGCTAAATAATGGGGCACAAATAAAAATATGCCTTATCTAGATGCACTCAGATATTATTTAATCCATCTCTCTGTGCCTGAAAAATCCTTGATATTGTCTATCTCTCTTATGCCTAAAAATATTTACCCATGTAGTAGGGCCATATTGCTATTATCCTTCACATATTCTTATCTTTCTCATCTTCTTATCTTTCCTACTATCTTCTCCTCTCGGTATCTTACGATTTATCACTTGTTTGTATCTTATGATTTATGATTGTGACTATGATTTATGACCTATGACTTATCGCTTTGTTGTTTGTGTACATTGAGAGCTTATGCACTGGAGACAAATTTCTTGTGTGTCCAATCACACTTTGCCAATAAAAAATATTTTATGCTTCTATTCTAGTAACTACATTTTTTTTGTTCTCCATAGGAAGCTGAAAACATGGTGGCATAAGCAAGATCTTTCTGAAGGCAATAAGGCAGGCCAAGACAACTTCATGAAGCAACTCTGGGAGAGCGATTATAAACTGCTGCCCTATGATGGGCTCTTTGCTGAATATCTGGAAATGGGTATGAGCCATCTGGGAAAATGGAAACTTAAGAATAGTTCTCTGAAAATTTCTAATACTGTGGCCTGATTATGGAAGCGGAATGAATATGTGTATTCTTGGAGAGATTGAAAATACAAGGATTAGAAGAACAGTGAGGAAAAAAGCCCTAGGATAGAGGGAGAAATTAGGGAGGGGAATATGAAAATATATTTCTGAAGTCTCATGAATTCCCCTAATCTTTATGCAGTAAGACTTGGAATTTATAACTCCAAAAAATGAAAAAGTGGTGTGAGAGACTGAAAAGCCCTGTTATAGGGGTGTCAAACTGTCAGGCCACGGGTCGGTTGCATCATGTGGAGGCCGCGCTCACCCCAGCAATGCTAAAAAAGTCGCTATTACATCACGTGTCACATGATGTAGCGAATTTGACATCCGTGCCCTATTAGTTTTTCCAATATTTTCAAGCAATAAATGTGAATATTAGAGGCAGTGTATAGAATTTCTTTGAGCTGAACACCTCTGTATTATAGGTTCACCAATCAGCTTAAATTATGTGAAATGAAAGGTCATTCATTTTTATCTAAATTAAAGTGGATGCATTTTAGTGAAAAAATAACAATTACTACATGGGGCTTCAGAAAGTGCATTTCAGTCCTGCTTCTGGCTGGAATCTCATCTTGGTCCCCTCCAAATTACTTCTTGATAAGGTTTCTTTCCTCAAACTCTAGAAATTAAAATGTTTTATTCCCTTTTAGTTCTGCAGTTTGGCTTCATTACTATCTTTGTTGCTGCCTGCCCTCTGGCCCCTCTTTTTGCTTTACTGAACAACTGGGCGGAAATTCGTTTGGATGCTCAGAAGTTTGTTTGTGAATATCGACGTCCAGTTGCAGAGCGGGCCCAAGGCATTGGCATCTGGTTTCATATCCTGGAGGTCATCACACACTTTGCGGTTATTAGCAATGTGAGTTATACTAGAATATATGGTAAGCAATCAATAGAAATTGGACAAGCATAGCAGCTACAGCCCTGAAATGCTGCAATTGGATTACACCGAACTTACAGTTCAAGCATGTTTTAATTGAGTTTACTTATGTTGTAGTTTCCTGTTCCCAAAGCAGATGAGGATTTAAGGTGAACTCAACATGATCCAATTCTTTGATGACAGAACTGGCTTACAATTCCAAATAAAGAGTTATTGAAATAGTCAACTGGTAAAGGAAAGGTGCTGCAGGTTACTGATAGAATGTATCATTATGGAATGGGTTGGTTGGTTGGTTGTTGGAGAAAGGTGGAGTTGAGTGAGCAGGTTTCCTGGTGAGAGGATGCTCTGAGAGGCAGAAACATCCTGAAGTGCTTCTTGGTGTCTCTTTCTACAGTCCCAAAATTCCTGTTGGATATTCTGAATGGAAATTCTAGTACTTGGTCCCAATATAGGAAGTGAGCACTAGGTTAGGCTATGTAGGAAGCAATGAACTAGATGCTCAATGATCTGGGGTAGAATGAGGCTGCTTGTGTTTCTATGACTGTTGCTGAAAGTAAGTGCATATTGTGCCAAGAGTAAGAAGCAAGAGTTCTGTGTGTCACTCACACAACACTTAAAAAAATGAACATGTTCTTCTTTTAGGCCTTCCTGATTGCCTTCACTTCTGACTTTCTTCCTCGACTCTATTACCAGTACACTCGTGCTAGCAATCTACAGGGCTACATTGACTTCACCCTGGCCTACGCCCCTAAGTCTTTTGACTTGACCAACAATGCCACATGCAGGTGGGATCTCCTACTCTTGTAGCTGTTGAGGGTAGCTGTTTAAAGATGATTACTGAGTGAATCTATTGGAACGTAATTGCTCGTTTAAAGTTCAAAGTAAGCTATCTAAAAATGTAATTCAGTGTCAGATTTTAATGTTTTTTGTCCTGCATGCATATTGCATATTGATTGACATATTTGTGTGTAAAGTAGTGGTACACACCAATTAAGGTTTACTCCATAGTTGCCAAACATAAGAAAATATCTAGTTCTACATTATGTATTTACTTAAAAAAAAACCAGATGTCTTAACTGCATTGCTGGAAATGCAGTTCTTTACATGACACTTTCTTTGCTCATAATCAAGTACAGGTAGTCCTTGCTTAACAACCTATCACTTAGCAGCCATTAAAAATTGCAACAGATCTCCCAAAAGCTATTTACAATCCTGTTTTGACGTTACAGCCACTCAAATGCCTCCACAGTCATGTGTCCTTATGACTGATTGCAGGGATAATGCAGACCCCTCCCCTTTCCTCTACACTAAGTCCCTGCAGGCCTTGGGCCTGCTCCCCACCTCAGCCCACCCCATCATCCATCACACACTTCTCTTTTGAAGATCTCTGGATCTCATGTTGAGGAAGGAGAGCAGGCCACTCATCCTTGGACCATATGGCTGCCTCCCGAAAGCAACCACATTTAGCATGTCCACAATTCCTTGTAGTTGCACCACAATGGTGGCCACTTCTGGGAGGTTACTACTTGGCCCAAGGACCACTCCTGTCTGTTTCCTTAACAAGGTCTGCACAGTGCTGAGGAAAGTTCTAGAACTCCAGAGATCTTCAAAAGGTAAGTGCATGACGGCAAACAGGAAATGGGGAGAAGGTTCAAGCTATGTGGCCTCTATGGGGAGGGAAACACTTGCAGGATCTAGTGTGTAGGGAAAGCAGTCCAAGGGATGTGGGGACCCCAAGAGGAAGGAAGTGGATCACAGGGTGTTTCAAGAGGTGGTGGAGGCCTTGGGAGGGCCAGGACAGGCAGGCCGGGCCTGCACTAGGCCTCCCAGATGCTATTGCATCCTTGAGGCACCCCAAACTCTAACGACCTGTAAATTCATTTAACTACATCAGGGAGAGCAAGAGGTGGGGATCATTAAGTGAGCCTGTC
Source organism: Protobothrops mucrosquamatus (assembly GCF_001527695.2). NCBI lineage: Eukaryota > Metazoa > Chordata > Lepidosauria > Squamata > Viperidae > Protobothrops > Protobothrops mucrosquamatus. The sequence goes on from NW_015387044.1 coordinate 336,783, forward strand.
TCACTTAATGGCCGTCACCACGTGTAACCGTAATGGGCAGGCTGTTATTGCCATAGGTCAAGGACTACCTGTAAGCAGGAGACACTGCCTTATATTAATTCATAGAGTAGCAGACAGAATGTAGTGCACTAAATTTCACCTGGGCTAGTTCAACTAAAAAGAATTTGTGAACCTAGAAAGTGGCAGCAAGAGACATCAGAAATTAATCTGGAAAACTTGTGATTGCTAAGCTGATCACTGAATTGTTACTTAGCATGGATTTTGAAGCTCTTATCTCCACAGGTACCGAGCCTACAGAGAACAAAATGGCAGATATTCACTACCTTATTGGAACCTACTGGCAATCCGACTTGGCTTCATCATTGTATTTGAGGTACATTGCATTTCAGGATACTATTTTCCATAAACGTATTTCTTAGACATCTTATATTGGCCATTGCAAAATTTAGCACATTTAAAAATCCTATTTCTAGTATTTCTCCCTTGTGTTAGTACTACTATGTTAAAAATGAACCATCCTGCATAGTTTAGATTGCTTGAAGAAAAATTGTGCTGTTCTGAAACTAAAGAAAATTATTTGGCCATAAAATACATCAAAATTATGGTACAAGTTATGCTATTGGAAAGGAAATAAAATTTTGTCCTAGTGATAAAAGTATTATAGGTTCATCAATGCCAGAAATTCTGTAAATTTTTGGAAAGAAAATTGGTGATATGGAGAGAATGCACATTCCGGTATCATGTTTTCACATTAAAAAAGAACCATCATCAAAAATGGCCAAACCAAGAAGAAAGCAGGCAATCTAAAGCTCACAATTGTTTTCTAGGGAGACATCTGTCAATTTTCACATTCTCTGGCTTAATGGAAAATCATAAACTTTCTGCATAATATCATATCTAATTGGGGTCATCATAATTCAATATCCATAACGTTTCCATTTATATTCTGCCCAGCCTGCTGACCATTCACAATTCTTCCAACTTTCTTTTATCTCTTTCCTAGCATGTAGTTTTCTTCATTGCACATATGATTGATATGATGGTACCTGACATCCCAGAAGCAGTGGCAATAAAAGTAAAGCGAGAACAGTACCTTGCTAAACAAGCCTTGGCTGAGAATAAGGTAAATCTTCCATTATTAGGAAAATGAAGACATTTTCTTTGAAAAACAAGACACAAATTGCTTAAGACCATGGTACTTCTATGGGTAATTGTTTTCTATACAGGTAGTCCTTGACTTATGACTACAATTGAGCCCAAAATTTCTTAGGCTAAGTGAAACATTTGTTAAGTGAGTTTTGCCCCATTTTATGACTTTTCTTGCCACAGTTAAGTGAATCACTGCAGTTGTTAAATGAGTAACGTGGTTGTTAAGTGAATCTGGTTTCCCCATTGCCTTTGTCAGAAGGTTGCAAATGGTGATCACCCAGAACACTGCAACTGTCATAAATATGAGTCAGTTGCCAAGCATCTGAATTTTGATCATGGGACCATGGAGATGCCACAGTGGTCATAAGTGTGGAAAATGGTTATAAGTCACTTGTTTGATGCTGTTGTAACTTCGAACGGTCACTAAGTGAACTGTTGTAAGTCAAGGACTACCTGTACTGCATGTTCCAATTTATTTTAGGGAAAAATAATTTTTGTATTAAATTAGATAAAACTACAGGTATTGAATAGTAAAGTTGATCTTGAAGTAAACTTTGTATGCAAAATTAATTATCTCTTGGGTTCTTCCTTCTCCATTTCCCTTCCTTAGGTCGAGTTACCAAGAACACTTTAATAACATAAAATAAACCTGGAGGGTTAAAATGACTTATGTGAACCCTCACATTTCCATTGATGAAAACTTCCTACTATCTTTGTAACAATTTATACATTTTTGAACTGAGCTAAAGAAGCTTCTTAGAGAAGTGAAACGTCTTCAAAGAAAAACAAGGAAGTCCAATTGCCTCTTGAAAACCCAACCATGGCCTGGATCACTGAGAATCTCCATAGACAATATATACATTTCTTTACCATATTTACTGTCATGGTTTATTTTAATTACATTTTAAAAATTATATAGCAATCTGGAGATTTTGGTTTTACAGTCATATTCATGCTATTACTCTGCAATTTATCATTTTTATGTCTTTTAAAAACAGGTTGTTCCTAAACTTATATAGCAGTGATGGCAAACCTTTTAGAGACCGAGTGCCCAAAAACCGCCCCTGCCCTGCTCCACCCGTCCTGCCCATTCAGCCCCCACCCCCAGCCTGCTCCATCCCCACCCCGCCCACCTCCACGTCCCGCCAGGTGGCCCAGCAGCGCCATGGCGGCCATGTCCTCCACCCGCACCCTGCAGCATCATCTGTGCGCAATGGAGTGCGAGGGCGGAGTCTTGTCCCCGCTGCCCAGCTCCATGTGCTTGGCTGCGCTGCTCCGCATGGGCCGCACTCGCAGTCAACTCTCCTCTGGGGGGGCTGCTGGGGAGGAGGGGGCCACGGGGAGGCGGGGCTGGGGCAACAGCACGTGTACCTACAGAGAGGGCTCCGAGTGCCGCCTCTGGCACGTGTGCCATAGGTTCGCCACCACTGTTATATAGTTTAGGTTGTTTTTTGTCTTTCCTTATATTGGTCAAAGGCTAAAATATAGATTCACTAATAAAAATTAGGACTTCAGTTCCTTTTCATCGAGGTCCATTTTTCTTCCCTTTCTCAATAAAATAACCTTGCAGTCTATGAAAGAGTATTATTTTCTTCTCCCCTTCAGATTGCTCCTGACACAGGCCTTAATTACAATTTCACAGAAAATTGCCCCACAAAAATTAATAGACTCATAGGGCTGGAAGGGACTTTTGAGGTCTTCTAGTCCAACCCACTGCCCAAGGCAGGAGTCCTTATACCATCCTAGACAAATGATTGTACAATCTTTTCCTGAAAACCTCCAGCAATGGAGCACCACAGCTCCAGGAGGCAAGCTGTTCCAGAAATTAATCACTCTCCCTGTCAGGAAATTCCTTCTTATTTCCAGGATACTAACTATTCACACTAGCCATCAAACCACCAAACTGTTACATTATCTGATAGTTAATCCTTCATTCATTAGGTAGACTCACTATTTATACAATGTTGGTCCAAATATTTGCATACATTAAACAATCCAACATTCAACATCCCTTTTGGTGAGAGCTTTTTTGCATTTTCTGGAATGGCAGAAATATTAAGGAATAATTTGCCTGTGATGAGCCTTGTTAAAATATTTTATCCAATAACATCCACCTTCCCACAACCAGATGGGTATCAATTTTTGGAACAGAAATTGCAAAGCCTGGCACATCCATTTACATGCCTGTGCTAAGGCATAAATAACCTTAGCGTACTTTCTACATTTGCCTTTACTGAATTACCAGAGCCCCTGAGAGAGATGGGTGGTCTACAGCATGAAATACAAACAAATCAATAAATGTCTTAAGATACCTTATATTGTATTATTGCTCATATATTTCTCAATTACTAAGAATCTACAGTACAAAACTAAAGGACGCAATCAAATTAGCTCCATCACTACTTTTCAGACTACAGCATTTAGTCATGATGTCAAGTTAATAATTTTTTGCTATTTTTTTAAAAATTATATATTTGTATTTTTTGAAGCTAATTTGTTATATTTCCTGCATTTTAACAGTTTCCAACATGGAGAATTAATCATAATTTGCTCTCAGTGAGGCCCAACCAAAAAAACAATTACGATAACATTATTTTAAATGTTTACAGATCAAGGCTTCAACCTTTGCCTGTTTTTTCCCGTTCAAACTTTTGATTACGAACAGTTTTGTTTTCCAAAACTAAATTACTATTTAGCCTGAAAAATAATATTGGAGAAGTCAATTTTGGCGATATTTGTCACCATAAACTAAATATGGGAAAAGGGAACACTACATCTGCTTAAACTGCAAATTCTAAGCCTTTGTATAACTCACATGCAGTTATATTTAGGCACAACTGAACAAGCAATTTTAAATGTGACAAACTAAGAAAATAATGGCTAAACCGAGATTGGATCCTGTCAGATATGCATGTCACTGTATAAAACAGAATTTGAATAATGACTTAGTTTTGTGTGTATTACAATGGTCATGTATATTTCTTTGATAACCTCCCTCAGCTACATTCTCTTTGGTGGAAAAATGTAGTAGATATTTCTTTTTCTTTTTGGGACAGGCTCTCATTGAAGTGATAGATGTTGTCAATCCAACCCAGCCTGGGGAGAAGGTATCAAAATAAACATCTGAAGATCTGGAAGGATTTGGCTGAGATCAGATAATCAAGCTTCTACACAAGAGTAACCTTCATAGAGGAAGTACCATGTAAGCTGACACAGTATGGACATGGAGCTGTTAATTATGTAACATATTGCAGGTGTAGAATGTGCCTCACATCTTTAAACCCTCAGAAAGTTCATCCATATTTACCAAAGTAGTGATTTCATGTTTCTTGGAGAAAAACAGTACAGAGAAAATTACAAGACATACACAAGAATTTTCAATCTGTTTCTCTCCTACCACAGAAGTGACTTGTAAATGTAGTGAAATTCAACAAGCTGTTATTTATGGTAGTATAGGAATCTCTGGGTTTAGAGGCAATCATTTTCCAAATAGTAGGAATCTGCAACACTAGAATAGTTCATACTGGTTTGCTTTTTTGAAGCATATGCTAAAGTCATATGCTAAAGATTACTGCCATATATAAAGTCAACTATAAAAAGGAAACTTGCTTTCAGCTATCCAAAAGGGGTTTTTGCCTACAAAAGCAACATGGGATAGTTATCATCTTCTTCACATCCAAGACTCTTTCAGCTGGAATATGTTTCAACAATATGTATGTACCATGAACCTGTAATCTTTATCATGCTTAAATCAATGTCTGCTGGCAAAAATTGAATAAGCAGATGAAATAGGTATAAATGTGCTTATTACTGTTTGGAACAATATAGAGAAGCAAGGGTATATATTTTATTAACAGGATAGATAGGAATTGTAATTTGGAGCGACTTTTTTAAAATAAAAAAACACACAAAGCTGTTTCAGGTTTTATTTTTTAGAATTTATAAAATTCCAGTGTCATCCATACTCATGAGCCTTTATACACATTTGCATATAATCTCCAAATTCCAAAGTTAAGGCCAAGGGATCATTGCCATGGAAACGTAATATGGAAGACATTAAGAGGACATGGAGCACATCTCCACAGATCAACTGCTGCACACTACATGGGACAGAAGAGTGAAGTATTTTCAACAATTTGAACAGACGGCAACATTAGAGCCATGCTCAATGGCAGTTAAGCCCAAAACACATGTGCAAGTGATGTGTGACATTCAAACACCAGGTCCCACTGGCAAGGCATTAATACTTCTACCCTGTTTTAGACTCCTGCTCAGATAGTGATAGGGCTTCTCCTGTCCCAAGTGGAACCATCCTACAGAAACAATTTCTCCTTCTTTCACTTAGGTTTATTTAAACTGAGAGGGCTTTTTTTTTCTTTTCTACTGGACTAAAAAGCTAGATGCTTTATAAACCATTTCTCAGCATATATTCTGGGACACAAAGGACCTTGGGGGAAAGATACAAATGGCTCAGAAAAGCTCTTCAGAAGAGAGCAGGAAAGACAGAGAGCAAAGTTGGCAACAGACCCAGCGCTGCCGCCAGCACCTTCAGCAGAAAAGAGAATTGTGGCTAGAAGAGCAACTTTAAAATACAAGCAGCCTTGTATCAGTTTATGGTAGCAGCTAGAGTGCAGCAACTACTGGTGTCAAGACAACAGGACAAACACTTGTTGCCAACTACAGAAGGCTTTTGCTGAATATAGGTCTAATCTCCCACTCCTACCGCTGGCCATCTTTAAGAATGAACTGCAATCAAATTCTTCAATTTAAGTGAAAGCCACTCCTCACTTGCCTCCCTCCAAGGCTTAATCTCTGTTGCAAGACGAGAGGCCAAATTATGTGGCAACAGTTAAGATCATCTTTGCCAGCGGAGAAACTAACTGTCACATACATAGCTAAAGCCACACACATATATTCCTCTTCTCCTAGAGGAACAATAATCATGATATCAGGAAGCAAGAGGAGCTATCTGAAGAAGCAGGCCACTGTCATACTGGCTTGAGGTAGAAAGAAGGCAATAGTAAAAAGCAAAAGATACACCTTAACCCTGGTACTTAAATGCCACCACTATCAAACTAGGGGGAAAAGGGCAATGCACTCTTAACACTGCACTAGTCACCCAACATCCTTTGTGTCATGCTAACATGGCACTTTTGGTTGAACCAAGTTTTCTTAGATCCAATAATACTGTCAGTTTTCCGGCTCTGTTTAGCCATACTACAGTTGGGAAGGAAGGACAATGCAAAAAAGTGAAGGGGGAAAAAACTGATGATGAGTTGCAATTCAGTACTCACCCCAGTGAAAGAAGAATGTTTGTGCACTTAGTGCTGCAAATTAGCACGACAAGGACTGTGACCCTGTTAGTGCTTTCTGGTGTCTCAAACTCCAGGACAAACCATTGCTCTCTCAGGTAAGATTCATTATCTTACCAACAGTGGAATTAGATGGACAATTGGGAGGGGGGTGGGGAGGAGAGGCTAGCAGTGAAAAGGAAATACTAATTGCACACTACAAAGGTAAGGCCTTGGAAAAACGGCAGGAAGGGGAAGAGCAAATATTTTGGCTTTCAGAAAGTCAAGGAAATGTGTTTCCTGAGGTTGAGAGACAGGAAGTATATTCCTAGATGCAGTAAGGTGATCTCCTAATGGGGGTTTAGAGTGCTTTATATAATGTGCTTGGGAGGCTTGATACAACACAATGACCCACATGATAGGCTGAAATTTGAAAGAAAAACTGAATATATTTTTGGTTGGAATTAATATGGAAAGTTTTGTTCCAGATCAAGGGGAAGAAAAAATGGCAAACAGAAGCATAGCGAGGCCTGAGTATAAGGATAACAGAGGGAGTAAGCACTCTAGTTTCATTAAGAGACCCCTCATTAACAATCTTCACTAGATCCAGCCAGCAGGGCAGAATTCAGGAAATAATTTTTTTTTTTGTGGCAAATGGCTGGATAAGATTGCTACTTTCATGTTATTATCGCTTGGGACCCCATGGCAGAGTCTTGGGAGCCACCTGAGCTCCAAAACTTGGAAAATCTTCAGAACTGCTCATATCCGGGGCCTGCGGGGAAATAAAAAGGAAGGACATAATTTGTACAGATACTAATGTTTGATTAATAACCATAAGAGTAATTTCACTTTTGCAAAAATCAAACCACTGAATTACTGAAAAGACGTCAGTAATTCAGATACTATATTACTGTATAGACCAGGGGTAGGCAACCTCGGCTCTTTTATGACTCATGGACTTCAACTCCCAGAATTCCTGAGTCAGCATAGCTGACTCAGGAATTCTGGGAGTTGAAGTCCATGAGTCATAAAAGAGCCGAGGTTGCCTACCCCTGGTATAGACAATGCAGATATTGCAAAAGTAATTCCAACTAATAAAAACTTAAAAGCAACAAATACTCATTGGACTCAAAATTATATTCCGCAGTCTGCATCATACCCATACTACAAAGAGTCAAAAAATGAATCACGCTTCACAATTTTCTACAATTTACTACTGAGACTGTAATATTCCAAATGCTCTTGTGTGCAGGACAGAAGAAAAAAAAATATGCAGGTCACGTACAGCAATAGCTGAAGAAATATAGCTTATTCTCTCCCTATCAGTGCAAAATCAATGTAAAATGGAATTAGTGGGCTACTGAAAAAGAGTTTATATTCTCCAAAATTGGAATGATTTTTTTCAGGTGTCAGATATAAATGTCATGCCCACAGACCATTGTGTTTTTATGTTCAACCCATACAGGTCTTAAGTCCCCACTATAAATGTGGGTGTATTAAACCAACATTTATAACATCTTTATTAGTCATTTACTAATATTTTTATACTAGTCTATATACTATGCTAATACTTAAAGTATTTTAAAGTAATTTCAGATATGCTAATACTTTATACAAGAGGTTATGAGAGTCAAAATGAAAATAAATGAATGTTTTTGGAAAGAATAAAAGTAAATAAAATCCAGACTACTAAAAATATAACAAGAAAAATACTAAAAATCTGAATACTCAAAAGCAAGAAGTTTTAAGAACAGATTGGACAACCATTTGTCTGAAATGGTATAGGACAGTGATGGTGAACCTTTTAGAGACCGAGTGCTCAAACTGCAACCCAAAATCCACTAATGTATCGTCGGGTGCCGGGTGGACGTAGCCCATTGGATGGGCGTGGCCCATTGGGTGGGCATGGCTGCGGTGGTAACAGCAGACTGGGTGGGACTAAAAAGTTCAATCAATCAATTCCAACTTTGCGAGATCTTTTTTCTTCCCATGAGAAGCTGAAATTGATGATTGAACTTTTTTTTTTTTTTTTTGCACATGGCGGCGGAGGCCTAAAGCGAAAAGGTTTTATAAAACCCAGCTGAAGGCCTAGGACTGGGGCGACGGCGCACGTGCCCACAGAGAGGGCTCTGCGTGCCACCTGTGGCACGCATGCCATAGGTTTGCCACCACAGGTATAGAATTTCTTGCCTGAGCAGGGGGTTGGACTAGAAGACCTCCAAGGTCCCTTCCAACTCTGCTATTGTGTTAAATTAACAACAGACATAGTGGAAGAGGATTCTCTCTCACCATCTCACCTTGCCTCATAGAGGCTGGAATCTAAATGAAAGACTCAGGTGAGTCCCAATGTCTTCTTCAGCCCAAGAAAAGTTCACTACATAAACAGCTCCTACCTTCTCAGCATTGCCTGCTGTCCATGGGGCATCTCTAACCACAAATCCCTTTGATGCACCCTTAGCTTCTTCATGACCAGGTGGCTTCATGTAGACTTGCATTGCCTCATTATCTACTACATCAGACAGCTGCAATGCCAAACAAATACACAGCTCAGTTAGCAGAATATATACACAAACACAAGAGAGTGATGTTGTACAGAATGATTCTCCTTTATAATATTTTGAATCCATGTAATTAAATAATACACATACATATTCCTCCTCCAGATTCAGAATATGATCAATGGCTTCCTCCACATTGTCAGGGAGTCCAATCACAGTCACACAGTTGGGATCAGCAGCTCCACTTTGAGGAAAACGTATATCCACCTGGAGAGACAAAAATTATCTCAGATATGGTACCCTGATATATTTGCCTCTCTTGCCCATTTCCCTTGAAGTTTTATACCCCAAAATGATTATGTGACTAATATGGTTACAGAATGCAAGGAGCAATTGAAATTGTTTGGTTTCTCAAAGAAAGAACATTTAAATCAACAAATAATGCCATATTTATAGGGAATCTGTATGCATCATTAGAACCATGTCTGCTGTGCTTTGAATAGTATTCAGACCACATTCAGTGTTATTCTGGAAACTAAGGATGGAAAGATGCAACACAGAAGTTCCTTGTACACCACCAGGGTCAGTATATGATCTTGCTTTTCTTTGTTCAATCAATTTGTTTCTGTTTGATTCTCATTCATCTGCTGAAGCAAAAAATCCAAACAACTTAGCTATTGTTATTGATAAACTGATTTCTAGTCATTTACCAGATGGCACAATGTTTTAATCACCTTGAATTCATCCATAATTTTGCGGATAGCTTTCCCACGTGCTCCAATAATGCGGGCATGAACACGATGGTCTAGGGTGATGTCTTCAGATACCATCTGCTCCAGTTCACCAACAATCTTCATGATGGCATCTCGTGCAGATTCAGTATTTTTCTCATAGCCTGTTATGATAATCTGATCCTGGGCCTAAGGGAGGAAATGTTGATCATTAATGCTAGGCTCTTCAAGTTGGTAGCAAATAATACAAGCAAAATGTCTGAAAAGTCCTGCTGTGGAGACAACAATGGGAACAGACTAGGTAACACAACTATATGCTAAACAAGACAAAACAATTTTTTTTGATAGGTTCTCATCCTTTCTTCCATACCCAGTTCTTCACCTGAGATTCATCATCCTTGTCTGGGAATTGTATAGTCACATCATGTTCTGTGCGGATTTGAGTGATCACTGCCCCTTTTCTGCCAATGATTTTAGGATGGTATTTGGGGTCCACAGCAACAGTTAACTTAAAGTTTCGCAAAGCCTAGAACAATAAAGAAGTTTAGGTTTTAAACATTTTCTGCCTCTAATCAAGCACTTTTACTACAACACTGACAATACAATATAATACAATAGATATTTAACAAGAGAGCTATCAATATAATAATATGTCTGTACTTATATGAACTTCCTTTCAAGTTCTGCTTATATGGCTACTTTAATAGACTTTTACAATGTTGATCATAAGACCCTGGGCCTTTTCTATAATGGCCTCAATTTTCAGAATATCTTATTGCAGGACTGCATGGTTGTGCCTTAAAGTATTTATACTAGATCTCACTGTACTAATCTCTAAAATGAATAGATATATTCATTTTTAAATGATTTTGCTATTATTTTACTATATTGAATATTAGCGTATATTATTTGATCTTATAAACTTGCTCTCCCAGTTGGTGTCTAGTAGGAACAGGACACTGGTAATTTTAGGAGTTTTAATGATTTTGTTACATCAGGCTGGAAAAGGCGGTTGCTGAAATTCATATTAAGGAGGTTTTGTTTGGAAAGAGTGTAAAAATGATCTTGCCACCTAGAGCAATCTCCTCCAATCTGTTCAGATGGGTTGGATTGCATCTTGAATCACAACCATCAAATATTGTCTTTGGCTTGGTTGGTTACTCTTAATGGGATTCGTATTGTATCACAGCTTAGAAATCTCCACACAACAAATTTAGAAAGTTGGTATTTTACCCAAGATGACACCAAAATATTTCATTCTCTAGTCTCCAGTCATGTATCTAAAGTTCTTTCAGAAATTGCAGCAAGAGTTGGTGAAAATAATGATATCTTTACTTATACTAATTGCATTAATTATTTTTTTTTGAGAAATCTCTTGCAGCATTATTTTGACCCAACTTGCCTCGGTGTAATTTGAGATGCTAATACATAAAAACTGCAATCTGATTAACTCTCCTGGACTTTGGTTCAAACATAATGAGTGTTAAAGGAGACAACAATGCCTGCAAAGATTATCCAAAATAATCTATTTTCCTATATTCTTCCTCAGTATCAGATTCTAAAATATCACCTGCAGTAGTTCTTAAACTGAGGGTAATTTGGGCATATCCTAGAAATAATGGAGTAATTTGTAATTGTTGGTTTATGAGTCAAGGATCTAGTTTGGACTGCTGCTGCTGCTGAGACACTTGGTTGCTTTTTTGTTTTACTACTCAATCCTTGAGAATTGCTTTAGAATTTTATTTAAAAAACTAAAATGGAAGATAAAAACTAATACAAACCAATATAAATTAGTCATTTGTATTTGTCTATTATTTCTTGTGCTTCACAATATAGTATGTCTAATATACTGCAATGATTTTTAAAATCCACATTAACCTTGATTTTGTTCTGCCACCAGATTGAACTACTGCCTTAAAATGTCAGTCTTGCCAGGTAAACCAGATAGGAAACATATCCAGATAAGCTAAATCTATTTTCTTTAAAGCAACATTAACAGAATCTTGCAAGTCTGAAAGTATAATTTTCACATCATCTTCTTTATAGCTAAAACAACAACCACAACCTAGAGAAGGTCCCTCCTGAGGCCCTGCCCATTTTGGATCTACTGGCTATTTGATCTCTTATCTAACCACTTGCTAGGCAGTATCTCTTCCCCCACATCTCCCAAGGTCTCTCCTACATATCATTACATAAGGCTCCTGCAAAGCTTTTTCTCTACAGAAACATCCTTAATTAAAGAATTTTTACTAATAGTTGCTTTAAACTTTAACAAGGCAAATAACTGGAAGACATTGATAAAAGCACTATAATTATTGTCCAATACATACCCGATCTTCTTGCTCAGCTTGCAGTTCCTTCACTCTCTCTAAAAGTCTGGCTTTGGCACGATCAAGATTAGCAGCAAGCCCACTTATAGAGATGATGTCAGATTGAAGCTCAGGAGCAGGAACTTGGATGTTTACCTAACAAATGCAGATAAGGAATTGATATCTTATCATAAATGAGCATTTTACAGATGTCCTCAACCTTCAAAAATGTTATTATCCAATGACATTTGGATCTGCCAAGCTCTTGAGTAAACACAATACTATTAAACATTAGACAACCCGTGATCCTCTGGGTCACTTTTTCAGAGATATTTCCTTACCAGAGAGAAACTCAGAGCTGTATCTGCCTTCAAAGTTAAACTATATAGTACAGTCAAACATCAAAGGCTGACCAAAAGAAATGTTTTATGACTTTTCATATTATGCCATAAAGCGTTTAATGATGATTTTTATCATAACCAAGGAGACATTCAACGAAGACATTACAAGTAGTCCTAGACTTATGACCAATTAATGATTGTTCAAAGTTACAATAGCTTTGAAAAAAATGGCTTACAATTAGGCTTTGCATTTATGACTGTCACAGAATCCCTGCAGCCACATGATCAAAATTTAGGCAGGTATTTATGATGCTTGCAGCATTCCAGGGTCATGTGATCACCACCGACAACCTTCCCAAGGGGCTTGACAAAAATCAGTGCTGGAAATCAGATTCACTTAATGACTGCGGCCAAAAAGGTTGTAAAACTGGGTGTGGCTCACTTAACAACTCCACTGCCTAGTGACTTAGTTCCAATCTCAATTGTGGTCATAAGTCAAAGATTACCTGTACTCACCTCAAATTCATCCATCATTTTCCGGATTCCAACACCCTTTTGACCAATGATAAAACGATGAAGATCAAAGGGAACTTCTACTTCAATTGTAACTGGGACCAAAGCCTGAAAATGAACATGAAAATCCTATCAAATAAGTAAGCTATGACAAAAAGGCTCTGTCGCAGCACATGAATTAAACCAGCAATTAAAAGGCTAAAAAGGGGAAATAAAATAATTTATATAATATAATCACCACGCTGTATAGCTGGCATATATATATCTAGGGATTTCAAACCTTTTTTAACTTTGTAAAAAATTTACAATGGTATATTCAGTACCTGCTACAAACAGCATAATTTCCTTTGGGAAATCTGAATGTATTTAATTTGATATATGGGCAACTATAGGAGAGAGATTGGCAGAGCCACGGGGAGGAGTTAAACAAGGCATCAGAGTCCTTATGTAGCCACAAAAGAATGAAGTCCAGCCCTCTCTTGAATGTCCATGACCCTTATCTAATTCTAACCAGGTGCTAACTGTTAGTTGAGAAGATTCCTGTGCATAGGCTTTCAGCAATAAATCAGTTAATTTGATCCTTCGTGTGTGGACCTGGTTTTTTCTGCTTGACAATAAAAGCTTCTAATACCATTAATAACATCCTACCCTGTTTATGGTAAAGATAAATGAAAAATGACATTAAGTGTTCAACTCCACTGGAGCTGGGCAGCTAATAAATTTAAATAAATAAAATGAAATGAATAAAACTTCCTATAAAGGGTAACATTTCCCTGTCCAGTTGTGTTCAATTCTAGGGCACAGGGCTCATCTCCATTTCTTGGCCGAGGGAGCCAGTGTTGTCTTATGCTCAGCTAAAAAAACATAGTTAGCAAATATAGAGACAAAAAGAAAAGAAAAGATTCCTAATGTGTTTTCTAGGTAGGCATTCACCCAATTCTATAAAGGTAAGACTTTTAAAACAATTACTTCTTTTACTTCAATTTATAGAGAGTCCTTTTTCACGGAAAGTCTGCTTTAAAGCTGGAAACTGCTTCTACCTTACTTCTTTTGCTAATTTTGATAAAGATATTGTTCTTTTGTCCGCTTTGGAATTTCTTTGTTTTAAAACCATTCAAAGTTTCTCTCCCTAGTTGAGAGAAACTTGGAGAGTATCTTTGTGCCTACATGACACAAAATTTCTCTCTCATGAAACCACTGATTCTATGTCTGGCAAGCAGCCTGTGCATATCTGAGATTCTGGCTTGATCTTCACAACAGAACAGTTTGCCCGATCACGGCTGCTTAATTCAAACCATAAAACATCAAATAAATACTGAAAGAAACATTGGTATCTGGGATATCAAATGCTTTTACTCCATAATGTAAATCACAACTCATTAGAATTCATTGTACTACACTTTTCATTTATTTTACTATTCTTTTTCTGCAAGTGGTTAACGCACATAACATACTGTATCTCCAGAAAACACATCTTGTGCAAATAGCCCCTCGAGATTTAATATAAAGAACACTTTACAGTGCTTATAAACAAAACTGATTATACTTCTGTGTTTAGTTATGACAGGTCTCTAAGATAATACAGATATCCAATCTCACTTACCTGGAGGGCCTCTTTTGCTGCTTCACATTTCTCTCGACGACCAGAGATTATGATAGTATCACATTTCTTTGGGGAGCCAGGATCTATTTCTTTGACTTCTTTCCCTTCATTATTCTCTTTGTCATTCTCATGTGCTACCACCTCTGCAGCAGAAGCTGTGTTTATAGGAATAAGAACAGTAACTTAGTTACTATAGATGGATTACACTAAAAATATTTATTAGAACCTCCGTTCTTCTAATTTAAATCCACGATTTCGTATTCTACTCTTGTTATTCCATATTGTCTCGTAATTCAAGCTATTAGCCTGAGATCCCATTGAGATAGTTTACATATTCCTAGATATTCTGGGAAATAAATGGAAAGTCATCACAAGCAGTAGAGAAGTTGGATTTTATTTCATCAACTCTAATTAACAACCTGCATTCTTAAAAGAGATGTGAAAACGAATTAATTAGCCTTTTTCTTTTTTTTTTTCAGGGGAGCGTAGACAGCAGTCTAGACAGCGGTTTAGTGACAGTTTAGGAAGTACTGTGATAACCTGCACAAAGTGCAAACTTATCTTGTGGAGGAGAAAGTGGATGATCTGGATGCATGTCTGGCAACTCTGAGACTAATTAAGGAAGATAAGAAATTTCTAGACAAAACAGAAGGATGTTTGCAAAACAATCACGGGAAGAAGAGACTGCTACAAAGAAAAGACAGTATCTATTGGAGAAAGGTTAGCAGCTTTTAACCTTGAGGACCAAGAGAACAAGGAGACTCTTGCTAGAGTTGTGGAATTACTTTCACTATTCAATAAAAATGTTAGAAGAAAAAGTGCAAGTCAAAACAATCAAGGAAGAGGAAAGAAAACTTAGTTGCTTTCAGTGAATTCAAGTTAATAGGCCAGATGAATTACATTTCAGGGTACTAAGGAAACTGGCAGCTGCTATCTCAGAATTATTTTGATAACTCCTGGAGTACAGAGAAAATACCTGATGGAGGAAAGCTAACATTCTAATATTTTTTAAAAAGGAAAAAGACCCAGGAAATTATAGACCAATCAGCTTGTCGTTAATACCTGATAAAATCCTAAAAAAAAAAAAACATCAAAGAAGTGGTTTTAATACATTTAGAAAGGAACAAGATAATCACTGGAAGCTAGCATAAGTTTGCTCAAAGACTAGGGTTGTTTTTTTTTTTACAAACTGATTAGATTAGTGGATTAAGGAAAATCTGTAGATATACAGATAAAGTTGACTACAGCCTCCTTCTTAATAAAATGGAATAATGTGGGCTGGATGGTCCTACCACTAGATGGATTCAGTTTGTTGAACCCAATGCATGGCCCTTAATGGATCTGTCTAAATGAGAAGAGGTATGCAATGAGGCACATCACAATTGTCTCCTGTTCCCAGTGTTCTTCAATATTTTTTATAAATGACTTTGATGAGGAGACAAATGAATCTCAATACATCTGAAGATGGCAGTAAGCTGGGACAGTTGCTAACTCTCAGAAGACAAAATCAGGGTCCAAAAGGACCTTGTTAATACTTAATCATTAGGCCTCTTTAATAAAAGTGATTTAGTGATGAGAAATGTAGGATTCTGTGCTTTTCGTATATTCGTCTTCAAGTTAGTGTTGACTCCTGGAGACTGCCTAGACAAAGTTCCTGCAGTTTTCTTGGCTAAAGCTGAGAGAAAGTGACTGGCCCAAGGTCACCAAATTGGTTTTGTGTCTAAGTGGGACTAGAACTCAGACTCTTGGTTTCTAGCCTGGTCAGTATTATAGGTACAAGATAAATGGTATTTAACTCAGAGTATTACTTGTGAAAAAGATCTGGGTGCATTGTAAACTGCACATTAAATCTGAGACAGCAGGCTACTCAAAGAGTCAATGCCATCCTGGCTATATTAATAGAAGTATAATGCCAAATCACACAAAGTAATAATTCCACTTTGTATTGAATAGGTCAGACCACACCTGGAATGTTGTGTCCAGTTTTTGTCATAATAAAAATAAATTAAGGAAGAGGAAAGAGAAGAGCAACAAAATTAGTGAGTCGCTTGTAACCTAATCCTACGAAGAACAGTTAAAGAAATCCTAAATCATTTAGGATTTGCTCAATTTAAAGGGAAAAAAAACAACTAAGAGGAGGCATGACAGCTGCCTTTCAATATCCATTCTCTTGGATTTCTCTATATATTTTTAACATACAACTTCCCAACCCTTATTATAACTTGAAGTATTGCTATTTCCTAATCCAAACGTCTTTTTCTTTAAGCAGTGCACTGGGTTTGTCTTTGCTTCCTATGCATGGTTTGCTGTTTTCAGAAAAGAATATAAACATACCAGGTCCTGTCTGCAGAATCATCTTTATACATTTTATTTTCTGTTTCTTTATTTCTTGCATTATCTATTTTGAGAGATTTCTAGTGACCTACCTCTTAAATTCTACTGCCGAATTCCTATTAATTCACCTATCTATTCTGCAAGCACCCTCTTCTTTAATACAATAAGCAATTCAAGTCTGTCAGGTTTTGACTATGAAAACCTGCCTCATTTTATTCACATCCTATGCATACATAATAAAGTTAATTCCTGGCAAACAACAATATCAATAACATACATAATAGATTGCAATGTGCAACAGAAGGCCAGCATTTTATAAGGCAAAGAAGCACTGAAGGTTTGCAATATCATTTCTACTTAGGGTAACCAGTTATTCCAGTTCTTCAGCTTGCTGCTCTTTAGACAGCAATACTGTTTTTAAGCCACCCCTTAATAACACATGGAATTATACTTATACTGATAAAAATCTAAGAGTAATAATTTTGCTGACAACTTCCATGTAATCAATATCCATCCATCTATCAATCATCTATCAGTTATTCATCCATCCATCTTTTAAAAATGTTACTGTTATTGGATTATAGGATCATAGTGATCAGTGTCCCAAAGACATTCCTTCTAAGTAACTTGTGAGTTACTGTACCTGTACTTTCCTCTCGGTCTGGAAATTTGATCTGAACACCATAGTCACGAGTAATCTGTTGGATCCTAGAACCTTTAGGGCCCATAATGGAACGATGGTATTTCTGAAGAATAGTGCATTCTATTGTCACCTGGGCTTCCTATGAAAGAAAGTCTTACAATATGATTTACAGATTAAGTTATCCTTCTGAAAATATAATTCCAAGGAGAACATAGGAAAATCCCGAAAATGCATATGTAGCTGTGAAAGGAGCCAATGATATAAACCAAGCTAGACCTATTACATCTGCTTGGTATTTGTCTTTTGGTATAAAAACCTGTTGAGTTTTTATCGACTTAATTCTATCTTCCTTTTATAAGTTTTAAAGAAGCAAAGACAGCACTAATTCACAAAGATGTATTTTTGTAAAACTAATACGTTATTTCCAAGATTAAGAAACACATGCAGAATGACAACAGGAATTAGCAGAATCACTAAGAGGGCTGAAATCACTAAAGAACATAGGATGTCTCCAAGGTTAAAAAAAATGTGGTCTGAAAAAGAGTTCTTCCCCCAATCACACGTATATATATCTTACACATCTGTGTAAGAATTTGAAATGCTATCACTTAGGCATGAAGAAAAGCTAAAATAAACCCAGTTTCTTTCTTCTGTTACAATAACATAAACTAAGGATATAAGAAACAAGGATCATATATTGTCTTTATTCTCTGTGATCCATTAAAGATGGATACTTACCAAATCATCGATGATTTCAAGGATACGTTTCTTTGCTGCTTCCACACAATCCTTTGCTCCTTTAAGAGTGACTTTGTCACTTTGTGTACCAGGTCGTGGGAAACTGACCATCACACCTCCATACTCCTCTGCAATGATCCTCAGTACCTGCCCTTTACGAATGACGAAGTACCGGTGATGCTTTGGATCCACAGTCATAGAATCTTCAACTACATTATCCTATAGACACATAAGACATATAATTGTCATATATAACAGCAATGTTTTTAAACCCATGTCAATGTGGAAATGTAATTACTATATAAATAAGAAAATTAGGATGCGCTCCTTACCAGGTTCCTAATGAGTACCTCCAGCTCTTTCTGGGCTTCCTTGACAGCTTCTTCTGTTCCCATGATAGTAATCAGTTCCTGATCTTTGTCCTCTGAAGTAGGAAAGATAATCCGAGCCCCAGTGTTATCCCGCACCTTGCGAATATTGCCACCACCTTTTCCAATCAGGAACTTATGATATTCTGGTTTGGCTCGCAAGTCCACAGTAAAACTCTTGGTTTGCTACATGGAAGAAAGAAATGAAAGCTATTTGTTCAAATCCCCTTTGTTTTTGCAAAAAAAGAAAAAAGAAATGAACATGCGTACATATTTGTGAAGATTAACTGATTTGAGTAAGGTTAAAATATTCAAGGGAAACATTTACAAGAATAGAGCTAAATACAAGAAAAGTCAAATTAAACTATGTCTATAAATCATGGGAAAATTAAATTATGTTTCCATTGTTTCATTCGCCTTGAGTGGATTTCTCTGGACTTTCAAAAACATTCATGCACTCAGACCATGGGAAGCTGTCGTAAGTACGGTATATATGTATGCATTATCAGTTTTCAAAGAAACACAGAACTATCGTGGAACACAAAAAGTTGCTAGTGATCCATGTAATTCAATACTGTCTATACTTGGATAGGTAGCAAGACTCTGGATTTTTCTCTGTTTATCAGGAAACTCAGCTATAAAACCTGGATGCTTTCCCTGTGAAGCATAATCTCTCTACTGAGTTTCAGCTTTTCTTAATAAGGTGATATAAAAGAGAATAAACTGAACTTGGATCAGGAAAACCTGCTTAGCTGTGAACCTCAGTTTATTTATGACCTTGGGTAAAGTACTTTCTTTCAACCTAATGTACTCTGTCCTTTCAGTTTATTCTACAATGAAAAATTGTCGAATAATCTTAGGGAAGAAAGGGGATAAGCAAAAATGCAGACATCTGAAACCTAGTAGGAAAGGAACGAGGCAACAATTCTCAGATGATTTACAGCGTTGATCGATTATAAAAAAGGCTGTGTCTGCTTTTGACACATAGTTTATTTCAAGCAATGAAGACTTATGTCATAGCCAATCAGAAGATAATAACTTCCAGCCAGTGAGGCAGGCAACATAAAGTATATTTGGTTCAGGCTTTAAAACAAATAAATCAAGCCACATTCTATAAAGAGAGAGAGAACATATTATGTGCATCAATTTTTCCAAATTCATATTATCACCTTTTCTTCAGCCAATTGTAGGAGTTGTTTCTTTGCCTTTTCAACGTCCTGAGCAGGGCCCCTGATAATGACTGTATCACTACCTGAGCCTTCAGTGGGGAAGTGAATATGAACTCCACCACATTCTTCCATGATGGAGCGGATAAAACGGCCTTTGGCACCAATGAGTGAGTTGTGTAGCTTAGAAGGAATGGAGACTTCCACCTCTGTGATATTAGCCTAGGAAGAGAAGTATTTTTAAAAATCTCACCCATACATAAAAATGTTTGGAAAGTACAAAGAGTACCTTCCCTCTGAGAATGAACTTAGGAAGCTTCTAATTTATTTTTACTCAGAACTGATGGTGAATGAGATATGAGACAAATTGTGACTAACAGTCCTGAACTGTATTGGGCAGCATTACAATCATTTCTACTTTGTGTCAATTCTACTAAATTGTCCTTTTCACAATAAAATGGAATAACACCACCTAGCTAAAGAACAGGAAGATAAAAACATATACTGAATTTTTCAAATTCGTACAGATCTTTAATTAAATTTAATTTAGTGTTCAGTTCACTGTATAACAAGCATACAGATAGTTCTCGATTAATAATAATTTATTCAGTGACAATTTCAAATTACAATAGTGCTTAACAAGTGGTGGTAACTACTGGTCCTTGAGGCTCTGGTGGTCCCAGCATCTCCATGACCACATGATCACAACCTGGGTGGTTGGCAACCAGTTCACACTTAAGACGGTTGTAGCATTCTGAGGGTACATGATTACAAACTGTGACCTTCCCTGTTGGCTTCCACAAACAGTGTCAATGGGAAAGCCAGCAGGGAATATTGCAAATTGCTCAGGTAAGTCTCTACCACTCGCACATCTTCCCCGAGCCCCTCTGGGCTTGTGTGGCTCCTCACAAGCCACACACACACACTTTCCATGAGGCTTGCTGTGCCCACACTGTGCTCCTCGGCCACTCATACTCTTTTCTTGGTTACTTACACACCCTCATGCACCCTTTCTTACTCAACAGTTGTCAATCCAAGGACTACTGTGATTGTGCCATGACTTCCTGCTACTCAGCACTCTTGTGCACCCTCTCCCACCCAGCAGAAGCCACCTGAGCCCCACTGTGCTCACACCATGCCTCCCCGGCCTCCTGTGCACCCCTTTATTCCCTCTTCTACCCAGCAATAGCCATTTACTGCAAGTCTGCTTGTGAGCTGCCTGGGACTTGCAACCTTCTGCTGGTTTCCCCAGATTTTGGCTGGAAGCTGGCAGGAAGTTGTGAGGAGGTGTTCACTTAATGATCCAAAATCTTCAAGTGACCTTCACTAAGCCATATGGTTATCTGATGTTGTGCTGTACAACCGCAATTCTAGTCCCAATTGCCATCGTAGCTGAAGGACTACCTGTACAAAATAATCTGTTTTGATCGTTTCCAACTGCCTATAAATATGTAGGAGAAAAAAAACCCTAGAGCACTGCTAAAGGAGAGTATTTGTAGCTCAGGACTGAAATGAGGAGTCCTTGGTGCTCTCTGAGCTTGGTTGTTCTCTTGCAGAGATTTCATTACCCAAACTAGGTATCATCATCAGCACTAGTGGGGAGTGAGGTTTGCTCTCAAGACTACCAAAAGTTTTGATGAAAACTCTTTAATTTCACAGCATATGGACAGAGTTAACCATAGTTTCAATTGGGAAACTGTGGCCACTGAGACTAAGCCAAGTCCAAAAACGCTAGATAATTAATGGAAGCCTGGTACTCTGACAAATTGGCCATCAATAGTCACATAGACATAAACAACATCTACATACTGTGCAAAAGAGAAAATCAATAAGCCAAAAAGGGAGCAAAAAGGCCAAAACACCTCCCCACCAGTAATTAACACCCAGATTAGCATGGATTAACACCAAGATTAACATCAGTCCAACAATCAAGAAGTAAACAATACTCCAGTCAAGGAACTGCCAAACAAGCTGACAGTAAACAGCCCAACCAAAGAACCATCAAGACCACTCCGACCAACACTGACAAGGCAAGCCACTGGAATAAAAACTGAGAGCCAACCCCACTCCCTACTAGCACTGATGATGTTGTCTAGTCTGAAACATCTGCAAGAAAACAACCAAGCTCAGAGAGCACCAAGGACCCCTCAGAACCTAGAGAAAGAAGATAACTGAAATTCATTGCTTCAAAAACTCATCAAAATATGTTTGCTTTCTCCCACAACCCTTCATTTGTTTGTGGAGTCTCCATAAAAAACAGAGCCTTGTATAAACTGGATGCCTTGGGAGTGGGGGAAGTCTTGGGAGGTTTAGAGTAGGTGGGCCTGGGCCTGCACTAGGCCTCCAAGGGCCTCCCCCACCTCAAGGCGTCCCATGCTCCACTTAATGACCTGCATGTTCGTTTAACAATTGTACTGGGAAGAACAGGAATAGGGGTCATTAAGTGAGACGCTTCACTTAGTGGCAATTGTGACATGCAACCATAAAAGGGCAGACACTGATAAGTCAAGGACTATCTATAACTACATCCCTTAACCCTTGTTTCTCCTACCAATTCTTTCTGGATGGAGAGAATCCGATGGCGAGCAGCTTCACAATTGGCTCGTTTTCCTGTGATGACAATTGTTTCAGAGTTACTGTTCTCTGCTGGTAGATCTATCTTAGTGTTGCATTCTTCACGGATCTACAGTGAATGTTTAAAAAATATTGAGAGGACAGGCACAGTTTATTTTCTAAGCAAAATGATGCAATTTTTTGCTGTAAAAGTGACACACCATCACTATCAGTAGGAGATAGTATCAATGCTCTGGAGCAATGAAAAGTCTATAATTTCAAGGAAAATCCAAGTAATCTTACCTTTTTAATATTTGTACCTCCTTTGCCAATGATGTTCTTGTGGAATTGTTTGAAGATGGGAACAGAAATAGAATAGCTATTCTCAACCTTTTAAGAAAGAAAGGTTAGGATCAATAAATCAGAGAAACAGAGAAATATCAACAAATACCATTCCATTTGTATTGCATGGGATTATGACAATTCTCATAAATTATCCTTAAACAAAATCAATAAAATTTTAAAATAAATATTAGAAATCAGTAGCAAAGGTCTTAAAAAGAATATTAAGTAACATAAGGCAAATTCAGCGAAAGATTATTTTCGCACATTTACTGCACGTACTAGACAATTTTAAAATGGGTGAGGTGATAAAAAAACTCATACGAGTTTGTTCTACTATTGCCCCATTTTGATTTGATATCCATATGTTTGTTGGTATGATGTTTCAAAAAATTAATGTGATTAAAAATGTGAATGTACTTTTAAATCCTATTAGAAAAACTTGGAAATGCATCAGTATACTGTATGGATCTATCAAACATGGAAGGGGCAAAAAAATACCACTTTTCAAAGTTGAAAAGATAGCATGAATCCAGATATAAAATAATTTTTCATTCACAAGCTGTCTCTCTTCTGATGTAATACTAAAGTCTGATCAATATTGCTTTGTGTGTCAAAAATTAATCATGTGCTCAAAAATTAGAATGAACCACTTCTTACATGTTTTGGGGAAGGGCTGTTTCTTTCTTTCCTCTCTTTTTTTCTTTTTATTTTTGTGAAGGAATGAAGGATTCATAATCATAAATAATATGACTGAAGAAAAATTTTATTTCTTCTTTTACTAAAATGCATTAATAGCAGAATCAGGGTAGTTAAATAAATCACTTCTTGATGTCTTCATAGTTAAAGCACACCCTAGCTTCCATATAGTATGTTGTGTAGCAAATTGGCCTAGATGATTTTAAAATTGAATTGGACATATTCATGGAGTATAAAGCTATCAATAGCTATTAGCCCTTAGAATGAAATGTAAACTCTAGTTTTAAGTTAGGTACAATAGAAATTATAATCTTGTAAATATCAGTTGCATTTTATATTTCATACTTCCTGGTTATGTGGTTGATTAGCTTAATAATTTGTTCCCAAACATATGAATAAATCTAAGACACTAATATTATAAAATATAGCAAAGTATCTCCAATTATTTAAAAAAATATTGATTTCTTAAGGTTAGCCACAATTCTGATGCAATTACAGAGGGGGGGAAATGTAAACATCACCTACCAAATCTGCCACCATTTTCTGCATGTATTTTGTGCATTTTTCCACCTCATTCTTGGGTCCTCTAAGTTGGACAATATCACTCTTGTGTGATGGATCTGGGAAGTTGATAATAACCTGCAAGAAAGCTCAATTTAAATGTTTTACTTGCAAAGACAACTGCATTTATTTATTCATTTGTGACACCAGAGACTATTTCTGAATTGTGGAATCCATGTCACCCTGTTTTTCTGTGGTTCTTCTAGCTCTGTGCTGTTTATTGCTATAAATGACATTACTCAGATCTGATGGATTAAGATTGGATGTAAAGGAAGCAGAATGAAAAAAAGCTGTAAAAAATCTGAACAATCTATTCAGCCTATGGGCTAAATAATAGGCATGTCAGGGATGATGGTTTCTACCACTATTACAGAATAGTGGTAGAACCAAGTCATCAGTAACAATTCAAGCATTTATTTACATACATATTTCTATATGCATATGCATATACACATTTTTTAAAAAACTATTGTGTATAATTTATGAGTATATATATTTTTTTTAAAAAAATCAATATTTATATATAAACACACATAATTATATATATAATTATGGTACCTCTGGAAATTTATCCCGGGTGTCCCGAATCCTTTCACCTTTCTGTCCAATGATAGTTCTATGAAATTTCTGATCAATGATCAAGTCCTTTGTGCGTTCATTTTCCTAGGGGGTGGTGAGAGAAAGAAAAATATTCTGTATGAGTAATACTACTGAAGAAAATACATATCATCGACTATTCCCAAAATACAGTCTATTTGACCTATCAATTAATCAAAACACAGCAAACCCTTGGGTTAACAGAACCTCATTTTGCAAACTTTTGATATAACTAGACAACCCATGACCCGCTGGGTCATTGTTTCAGAGATATTTCCTTAACAGATTCTTAATGCCTTCAACAATGGCAGAGTTTCTAATATATTGGAAAAATTCTTTAAAAATCTGGGAAATATTTAGAGATGTATCTGCCTTGAAAGTAGCACATAATGAACTATAGAGCACAATCAAACATGATGAGTTGACCATAGGAAATATTTTATGACATTTTATATTAGGTCACAAAATGCTCCATGATAATTTTTATCATAAAATGTTTTGTAAAATTTGCTAAATTTCAATTCCATGGGAGTCATGGACTCTGGATTTTGAATGTATTTTGTAAGTTAACCCATTTGAGGTACTTTGGTTGGAAAAGTATTGCCCTGTGATACACTGTTTTGCCCAGTTAAAGGTTACAGACACGAGAATTTTAGTGGTATATAGGTGGACCTGTCCTTTCAATTGAGAGTATCTGTTTAATCAGGGTATTAAAATAAGGGACACTATGATTTAATGGAAATCCCTCCCCCGAACAGTGAAACTGAGGCTTCACTATACCTTGTTTAGACAATTTACACTTTCATAATACCTTTTTATTATTCAGGTACAGAATGTATGGCTAAGATTACACAATGCGCTTTTGCCCCCTGAATTTATCCACTTTGAGTACTAATACTACAATAAATCCCAAAATAACGAAAATAATTCTTCCCCCCTAAAAATAAATCAAAGTTAACAAAGAACCGTTAGCTTGTATGTGAACACAGTTACTAGGGATCATCTGACCTAGTTAAGCATGCTGTATCAATATGTGTACTAAAGACTAGCAAAAATCTTCAATAATAATGAACTTTCTTTCTCTTCCTTCTTGTCACAGCCTATCCTCCCATGGCTCACCATACGTGATGCAAGATCCAACAGCTCTCTCTTGGCCTCTTGAACTCCCTGAGGGTCTCCTTCTATTCTGATGAGATTGCTTTTCTCATTGTCCGGAGGGATCCGCACAGATACTTTATACTGATCTTTAATTCTGTTGACTGCAAATTAAAGAAAGTTAATAGCACCACTTTGTATTTCTGAGTTTTAGGATGTGTAAGGGTTACTGTTGTCCTAAGGCAATATTCATAGAGAATAACATAGCAGAATTTGAAGTTTAATATTTAATAAACATAGAGGTTTTTAAATACTGAAAAAATACTGTGTATGCAAGAGAAAAGAAAGATGTTTCTAAAATATCTTTTCCCAAAATGTGCTTATTCTCCATATCAAATTATAATTACAAATAAACGATTGCTTTATAAAGGACCCCCACTGTTACAGTTGCCAAATATATAATTAATTCTCTAGGATAGCTCATTTCTAGAGACCTAAATAACATTTAACTCACTATTGGCTCCGCTCTTTCCAATGAGGTGTCTGTGGAATTTGTGATCTATGTTGATTTCTGTGTAATCCATCCTATTAATCTGCAAAAGCAGAGTTTAATCAAAATTATGGACATTATAAGTCTCTACTCCAAAAGAAATATGACAGCAATATCAACATATATAGTTAAGTAAATCATTATTAAATCCATATGTTCATCTAAATTAGTACATACTATAGTACATACTATATCTTTTGGGCTACTTTCCTTACTCAGAACTTGTTCTCATACAGCCCATTACCCTCCTTTCAGCCATGCACTGAAAAGCTTAACAGTTACTTTTTATCTCCAGGAATGCAGTCATAAGGACATATACCACCAGCTGAAAATCCCACCGAACAAATCTTACTTTGTTACAATATTCAAAATAATATTTATTCTAAGAGAAGTAATTGTTTTCAAGCTGTATTGATAGCTTTTAATATTGTCCACTTGATAAACTTAAAAATTATGGCTTCTCAACTCACCAGATCCTTGACCATGATCTCAATCTGATCTTGAGCCACATTCACATCTTCTGTGGGTCCTTCCAGAGTGATTTTATCTTCCCCTTCAGTGAATTCTATATGAACCTTTAAAAATAGATGCAGTTCACTATCAGAATAAAAGCGAACAAATTAACCTGTGCTTTTTGTTTCTCCTAATCTGTAATCATAAACATCTAAAATCCTCTGTTGTCATTTTTAAAGATGGCAACTCAAATAGCCTCTCAGACAAAACAGTATGTAAACACCAACTGGAAAATGAAATTTAAACAACTACCAAAGTTAAGACCCCATCTATATACCCATGCTTTCAAAGAAGAAATGAACAGAACTTTCCCAGTGCTGACACCCTCTCTGTGGAACTCTGTCCCTAATTGCAATGTAAGTATTGGCTAAAAAGTTCATATTTTTCAATGAATATAGCTTGTTTTAACTGCCACTTTATTAACTTCAATTTGGTCTTGATGAAGTACTTTGATTTTTAAAATGCCTAGCTGTTTTTGAAAATCTATCGTTATTAAAACTGAAAGATGCAACAAAAGGAACCTATTTTCTCATTTTCAGTCTTGCTGTCAATTTTTATTCACCCTACTGCTCACAACAGACAACTTAAAGGTATCCTAAAAAACATTTTCCAAAACTTTGCAGTTCGACTCATTCTTCTCTATTCTTTGGGGGTGAACATTTTGTCAAATATTTTCTCGATAAATTTGGTATCAGCTGTACGAAATATATGTATGTACACCTCTTGAGCTACTCTTTCCAGCAATTTCTCAAATTCAATGTTAACGTAAGAATCCACATTTATGAGCTCATACCTTTGGGATTTGTTGTGTGATTTTGGCCAAGTTTTGCCCCTTCTTGCCAATGATGAAACGATGAAGCCAAGAGGGGGCTGAGACAGATGAGACTGTGAAACTGTTCGCCTATAAAAGACATTGGTTATATGAAGAAATTTATCATTCCATAAGCAGTACATATTGATATCGACAACTGATTCTGATACTGACAATTGCAATTTCTTTTCCAATCCAATACTCTTGACAGCAGTGTTCTGAAATTTATTCAAAACGTGATACTGCAACCTTCATGTCACAATAATAAAATCATCACACAACTGGCTAGTTTAGGCTTTAGAGTTTACTGACTACGGTCTAGAGCAGGGGTTCTCAACCTTGGCAACTTTAAGACTTGTGGACTTCAACTCCCAGAATTCCTCAGCCAGCTTTGCTGGCTGAGGAATTCTGGGAGTTGAAGTCCACAAGTCTTAAAGTTGCCAAGGTTGAGAACCCCTGGTCTAGAGAAAACATTTCCTGACATTTTGCTGGCCATTGTGGGTGGCATCTTCAGAGGCAATGTAGTCTGCTACACAGATCACAGGCAACTAATCACACAATTGATTTTGACTATTATTATTTTGTATTACTGCTGAGCACATTACTTGTATTCTGAACACTTATAAGTTAGAAATTTATTTTCTTATAAAAATCTAATTAGTCAAATCAGTTGTCCATAAAAGAAAGGCCTTGCTGAGTGGCCCTCTTGATACCTTGGCATAAACTTCAGTCAATGCCTGTCCAAGCTTTTCAGGTTCGCCGCGCAGTATCACAGTCTCCGAGCTGCTATCAGTGGGGGGGATTTCAACCGAGACTCCAGTTTTCTCCAAGATCTCCTGCAGGGAGTTCCCTTTAGGGCCAATGACATACTTGTGCTGGGACTTCTTCACCTCCACAGCAATGGTGGTAGTCTTCTTCTTCTGTGGGGAAGTATCAGCCAGGAAATGACAAGTTACTTGAAAAGGCATTGAACTAAGGGAGCTACAGATCAAAGAACAGAGAAACTAATTTTGCCCAAATAGGATCAAAATAGGGCAGGTATCCTAACAAGCCTTTGATTTATATATGCTTTACAAATGAAAAGCTATAGCAGTGATGGCAAACCTTTTAGAGACCGAGTGCCCAAACTGCAACCCAAAACCCACTTATGCATCGTCGAGTGCCGGGTGGGCGTGGCCCATTGGGTGGGCGTGGCCGCCATGATAACGGCAGACTAGGTGGGACTAAAAAGTTCAATCAATCAATTCCAACTTCGCAACATCTTTTTTTCCCGCGAGAAGTTGAAATTGACTGATTGAACTTTTTTTTTTTTTTTTTGCACATGGTGGCGGAGGCCTAAAGCGAAAAGGTTTTATAAAACCCAGCTGAAGGCCTAGGACTGGGGCGACGGCCCGCGTGCCCACAGAGAGGTCTCTGAGTGCCGCCTCTGGCACCCGTGCCATAGGTTCGCCACCACTGAGCTATAGTCTACCACAGGAAGTCATAGTTTATTTGATGCTGGAGCTGCACTATGTCTGCTAGAGCTGCAGGCTTGTGACCAATCATGTCAGAACAGGCAGACCAAAAAGTTTGGACTCTCAGCAGCCATTTTGAATGGAAGTCAAACCCCTAAGCTATAGTTCATCACATCCTCCTCCGTCACTTATTTCTCCAATCTTGGATGCAACAGCTAGTCTCCCTTGCACCTCTACCATGATCTTTGCACTGCTATTTCTTGTTTATCAGTGTACCAAATATTGTAACTTGGGAAAGGAATAGTCTCATGTTCTCACTTGTAATCCTAGTGTTTGAAATTAATTAAAATGAAAGGTACAGCTTTGTACAGACCCCATGAAACACCATACCTTCTCCTCATAGATCTTTTTAACACGAGCCACTGCTTGAGCCAGCTGCTCCTTCTCTCCAGTGAAGACGATCTCAGTTCTGTTGACGCTCGGTGGTGGGATATTTATGCGCGTTCCAGTCTCCTGCATGATTTCACTCACCAGCTTGTTGAAAGGACCAGCAATAAAAGGATGGTATACTTTCTCCAACTCAAGCCTCTCTACTGCACGCTTATCCTGGGAAATAAAATCACATTTTTATGCATATATACAACACATACTACAGTATTGCAAGAAAAGAATGTGAGGCTTCTGCATGTGCTTCCTACTTCTGTAGATCCTCATTCTGAAACTTTATTTCACTTTATCACAAAGTATCTGTTCTAGGAATGACTGGGGGGGGAGTTACATGAGCAACCTTGCTAACTTGTTAGAAGTGCTAGGGAGAAATGATCTTTAAGGCAAAAGGAATTGAGAACAAAGAAGAAATAGAATAAAACTGAGGTGACAATGATGGAATAAAGTAATATGATTTCATATAATTTAACATGTAATCAAGTTTAACAATCCATATAAACACCAAGTACTTTGTGATTATGTACCAACGTAGATTGAGAACAGGTATAATATTACGGTGCTGGCCTAGAAACCAGAAGTCTGTGAGTTCTTTTCCCACCATAGGCATGAAAGCCAGCTAGCTGACTGTGGGCCAGTCACTCTCTCTCAGCCCAGCCCACCTCACAGGGTTGTTGTGGGGAATATAGGAGGAGGAAGGAATATTTATGTATGTTCACCGCCTTCAGTCAACTATAAGGTAATAAGAACCAGATAAAAATGTAATAAAATAATTAGTCCTCGACTTACAACTGGTCACTTAGCAATGGTTTCAAGTTACAATGGACCTCCCTGGGGGTACTTACGACCTGATTCCAAAATTCCAACAGCTGACCTATCCCCGTGGTCACACGATCACATGCAGGGTGCTCGGCATCCGACCCATATTTATGGCTGCTTGCTGCATCCCACCATCACATGACTGTGATTTGCAATAGTTTTTCTGAAAACCAGAATTTCCTTCTGGCTTTTGGCTAAACCCAATGAAGACTGCTTTATGACCAAAATTTTCCTAAATCAGGTCGGCCGCAGTATGTGAACAACCGGTTCTCTGTGTGGATGCTACTTCCGGGAGTCCATTCTGGGCCTGGGAAACAAAAAATTAGCTACCGGTTCTGCCGAAGTGGTGCGAACCAGCTGAATCCCACCACTGGTCGGCCGTATGGATGAGCCATTTTATGATTGTGATGGGCAGGCTCCATTATGGCCTTAAGTCACTTCATTAACAACATCGCTTGACACATCATGGAATTTGCATAGATTGAAATTATGAATGCGATCATCATCATGAAAACTTTGTAAATGCATGCATAAAAAAATAACTACCTCTCATTAAAAAAAATCTAAGGAGGCAAGGGAGAAATGTAACTACTATAAGAAATTGCAGCAGTCATCAATATATGAAGAGGGCAAATGGCCAGATTTTCAGAACGACTTTTTATATTCTTTTGCCTTCTAACAGAAATATTAGATGACAGCTTATTATATACTTTGTATGTAAATCATCTAGATATTTAATCCCAAATAGGCATATCAGAAATAATTCTGATGAATTTTAACAAAATTTGATTTTAGACAGATGATTATAAATTGTCACAAACATTAAAACAGCAATCTTCTTATAACACACGCTATCTTTCTAAAACAGTGAAATTTGGGAAGTACTTTTTAAGCAATTTATGCTCAACATAAGTCTGAATGAACTCCAGCTTGGCCTAAGGAATGTTCCCTTTTAAAAAGGATTATTTGATCTAGTGTTTTCAGAATCACTTCAGCAATTTTAAACCAAAAATATAGTTTACCTGCTCAGCAGAAATCAAAAGAATCTCATGTCGAGCTTTCTCAATCCCTTCCTTGGTGCCAGTGATCTTGATCTGGTTGCTGGGGTCATCCGGGCGGGGGATCTGAATTTTTGTGGCAGTTTTAAGCTCAAGATCCTGTAACTTCTCTCCATTTTTTCCAATGACAAAGCGATGATGTTCTTTGGGAATGCCAACTGTTGCTGAAGCCTATAAAAAAGTGCATGTACTAGAGTGAAACCACACTTTTAATTTAGCAATACAGATGCATTTCACCAACAAATTCAGCATAGAATTTTGCTTTTAACTGTGGTAAGAGAGGAGGGAATCTTTCTTTCAATATTATAGAGTAGCAATGGAAAATAGTATTTGTGAAATTTTACTATAAACAAACATAAGGGATATAGGGTTTGCTCATATGCTGCCCAGAAACAAACTGACACTTCAAGTAACTGGGAGGGATACTGCATGTTGCATTATTTCCCCCCACTTTAGAATAAATCAAAATCCTGCCCTGTCCTCTCATGTATATATCTAGTTACTGACTTACTCAATTGCATTCATAACCCTATTTCTAGCACAACATTAATCCCTGCTTGCCTTCCTGCTGCCTATCTGTCTCTATCTATCGTTTGTCTGTCTATAGATCTACTCAGTGATAAATTCCAACATAACTTTTATTGCTTAGTATATGAACAAGACAAATGAAAGTCAGACCTGTGGAGGAATATCACTTATTTGGTTACTTTATTAGCTAACTAATGGTTTCCAGGTAAAATCAAAGTGCTGATTACTATCTATTACCTATAATGCCTTTTATGGTTTAAGTCACCGTTACTATTGAGACTCTTTTCTATAAGCTGAATTTGCCCATCCAATGCAGGTAGTCCTTGACTTGCAACAGTTTGTTTAATGACTTTAACAAAAAAGATAGGATTCCATTCTTTTTTCTACCAGAGTATCAATTTTCAGAAGGGGAAAAGTTGGCACCCCTCAAAAGATCAGCTTTTACTATGAAAACTTAAACTATATCAAATATCTTTTTAAAGTCAGCTAAGCTTGAATAACTATCACTAAATTCATGCTTTCAAAACCCACCACTTGCTTTGGTGGCTCCTGGTAAGGTACATAGTTAGAAATAAAAGCTGTGGAATGGAAGATATATTTGAACTTTATTTTATGGGAAACCTGGCATTCTTTAAGCCTTTCTTATGGGCTCTTAAGATGCAGTACATATAATACCAATAGAAGAGAATATTTGTAGCTCAAGGTTGAACTATGGAACTCTTGATGCTCTCTGAGCTTGGTTGTTTTCTTGCAGTCATTTCATACCATGCCTGCAAATGTCTGCAAGAAAACTAAGCTCAGAAAACACCAAGAACTCTGCAGCAATGGTTTCCAACTTTTTGACCACCAGGAATCAGCTTCATGGAAAACAATTTTTGCATGGGTCGGTGTGTGTTTTTCGCATGCTACCTAAATCCCACGCATGCACAGACGAAACTTTGCTCACAGTTCCAACAGGCCCCAGACCAGTAGCAGTCCATGGCCAGGGGGTTGTGGACCCCTGATCTACAATACATGAGTTGGTTCACAACATATTGGCTCAGTGGGCACTACATCTTTAAATCTCCATTGCAGAATAACATCATAGGGAGAAATCAAATCACTCACCTGCGTCTGAAGCCGAGCTACAATTTCCTTCCGAGCCTTCATCACTGCTTCCAGTTTGCCAGAAACCATTATTGATAATCCTTGATCTTTTGCAAGAGATAGCTCCAGGTGAGCTCCTGTCTTCTGCATGATGTCTAAGCAGATTTTGGCTTGCTCTCCTTCCCCAAACTGGTTCATATCCTTGTACTTCCTCTCTTCTAATGGCACATGGAATACCTGCTCATGTGAAACAAATGTTTCTTCAATTTGAAATTTCTAAAAGGACACGCTCCCTCTCTCAAATCTGCAGCCAGTTCTGCAACAAATATTTTTGGTACAATCTTAAACCTAACTTGCCTGGGAGCAAATTCTGTTGAATTCATTTAAATTTACAGGACCAAATTAGTGGGAACAAAATGTTGCATAAATATGGGAACCTACTATCCCATCTCCCCCCCCCCCAAGAAAATACATTTAACTTTTCAGTTTAAGTTATTTTCTGTATATTTTAATACATTAGCATAGGAGTAACGTTGTAGCATCTAATTTGAGAGGCCATGTCTTTCACTAAAAGGGACCAATACACAGAAGATGCCTCACTCTATAACTACAGAATTCTACAGAACTGCCCAACACCTGTCTGTTGATATATTTCAGGGAAAGGCCTTAGGAGTACTCAAACAGTTCTTCTGCTTACATTTTCCCTCCCACAATGAGATAAACATCCTGAAGGTCATTTTTCTAAATGCCTGAACAGGGTTTCACACTGAAGGGGAGAAAACGTTCTTTGTACTGACCTGAGTGATAACAGAAGCCTTGATTGGTCGGATTTTACTCCNCCTTCCAGAGTGATTTTATCTTCCCCTTCAGTGAATTCTATATGAACCTTTAAAAATAGATGCAGTTCACTATCAGAATAAAAGCGAACAAATTAACCTGTGCTTTTTGTTTCTCCTAATCTGTAATCATAAACATCTAAAATCCTCTGTTGTCATTTTTAAAGATGGCAACTCAAATAGCCTCTCAGACAAAACAGTACGTAAACACCAACTGGAAAATGAAATTTAAACAACTACCAAAGTTAAGACCCCATCTATATACCCATGCTTTCAAAGAAGAAATGAACAGAACTTTCCCAGTGCTGACACCCTCTCTGTGGAACTCTGTCCCTAATTGCAATGTAAGTATTGGCTAAAAAGTTCATATTTTTCAATGAATATAGTTTGTTTTAACTGCCACTTTATTAACTTCAATTTGGTCTTGATGAAGTACTTTGATTTTTAAAATGCCTAGCTGTTTTTGAAAATCTATCGTTATTAAAACTGAAAGATGCAACAAAAGGAACCTATTTTCTCATTTTCAGTCTTGCTGTCAATTTTTATTCACCCTACTGCTCACAACAGACAACTTAAAGGTATCCCAAAAAACATTTTCCAAAACTTTGCAGTTCGACTCATTCTTCTCTATTCTTTGGGGGTGAACATTTTGTCAAATATTTTCTCAATAAATTTGGTATCAGCTGTACGAAATATATGTATGTACACCTCTTGAGCTACTCTTTCCAGCAATTTCTCAAATTCAATGTTAACGTAAGAATCCACATTTATGAGCTCATACCTTTGGGATTTGTTGTGTGATTTTGGCCAAGTTTTGCCCCTTCTTGCCAATGATGAAACGATGAAGCCAAGAGGGGGCTGAGACAGATGAGACTGTGAAACTGTTCGCCTATAAAAGACATTGGTTATATGAAGAAATTTATCATTCCATAAGCAGTACATATTGATATCGACAACTGATTCTGATACTGACAATTGCAATTTCTTTTCCAATCCAATACTCTTGACAGCAGTGTTCTAAAATTTATTCAAAACGTGATACTGCAACCTTCATGTCACAATAATAAAATCATCACACAACTGGCTAGTTTAGGCTTTAGAGTTTACTGACTACGGTCTAGAGCAGGGGTTCTCAACCTTGGCAACTTTAAGACTTGTGGACTTCAACTCCCAGAATTCTGGGAGTTGAAGTCCACAAGTCTTAAAGTTGCCAAGGTTGAGAACCCCTGGTCTAGAGAAAACATTTCCTGACATTTTGCTGGCCATTGTGGGTGGCATCTTCAGAGGCAATGTAGTCTGCTACACAGATCACAGGCAACTAATCACACAATTGATTTTGACTATTATTATTTTGTATTACTGCTGAGCACATTACTTGAATTCTGAACACTTATAAGTTAGAAATTTATTTTCTTATAAAAATCTAATTAGTCAAATCAGTTGTCCATAAAAGAAAGGCCTTGCTGAGTGGCCCTCTTGATACCTTGGCATAAACTTCAGTCAATGCCTGTCCAAGCTTTTCAGGTTCGCCACGCAGTATCACAGTCTCCGAGCTGCTATCAGTGGGGGGGATTTCAACCGAGACTCCAGTTTTCTCCAAGATCTCCTGCAGGGAGTTCCCTTTAGGGCCAATGACATACTTGTGCTGGGACTTCTTCACCTCCACAGCAATGGTGGTAGTCTTCTTCTTCTGTAGGGAAGTATCAGCCAGGAAATGACAAGTTACTTGAAAAGGCATTGAACTAAGGGAGCTACAGATCAAAGAACAGAGAAACTAATTTTGCCCAAATAGGATCAAAATAGGGCAGGTATCCTAACAAGCCTTTGATTTATATATGCTTTACAAATGAAAAGCTATAGCAGTGATGGCAAACCTTTTAGAGATCGAGTGCCCAAACTGCAACCCAAAACCCACTTATGCATCGTCGAGTGCCGGGTGGGCGTGGCCCATTGGGTGGGCGTGGCCGCCGTGATAACGGCAGACTAGGTGGGACTAAAAAGTTCAATCAATCAATTCCAACTTTGCAAGATCTTTTTTTCCCGCGAGAAGTTGAAATTGACTGATTGAACTTTTTTTTTTTTTTTTTGCACATGGTGGCGGAGGCCTAAAGCGAAAAGGTTTTATAAAACCCAGCTGAAGGCCTAGGACTGGGGCGACGGCCCGCGTGCCCACAGAGAGGGCTCTGAGTGCCGCCTCTGGCACCCGTGCCATAGGTTCGCCACCACTGAGCTATAGTCTACCACAGGAAGTCATAGTTTATTTGATGCTGGAGCTGCACTATGTCTGCTAGAGCTGCAGGCTTGTGACCAATCATGTCAGAACAGGCAGACCAAAAAGTTTGGGCTCTCAGCAGCCATTTTGAATGGAAGTCAAACCCCTAAGCTATAGTTCATCACATCCTCCTCCGTCACTTATTTCTCCAATCTTGGATGCAACAGCTAGTCTCCCTTGCACCTCTACCATGATCTTTGCACTGCTATTTCTTGTTTATCAGTGTACCAAATATTGTAACTTGGGAAAGGAATAGTCTCATGTTCTCACTTGTAATCCTAGTGTTTGAAATTAATTAAAATGAAAAGTACAGCTTTGTACAGACCCCATGAAACACCATACCTTCTCCTCATAGATCTTTTTAACACGAGCCACTGCTTGAGCCAGCTGCTCCTTCTCTCCAGTGAAGACGATCTCAGTCCTGTTGACGCTGGGTGGTGGGATATTTATGCGCGTTCCAGTCTCCTGCATGATTTCACTCACCAGCTTGTTGAAAGGACCAGCAATAAAAGGATGGTATACTTTCTCCAACTCAAGCCTCTCTACTGCACGCTTATCCTGGAAAATAAAATCACATTTTTATACATATATACAACACACACTACAGTACTGCAAGAAAAGAATGTGAGGCTTCTGCGCGTGCTTCCTACTTCTGTAGATCCTCATTCTGAAACTTTATTTCACTTTATCACAAAGTATCTGTTCTAGGAATGACTGGCGGTGGGGGGGGGGAATTGCATGAGCAACCTTGCTAACTTGTTAGAAGTGCTAGGGAGAAATGATCTTTAAGGCAAAAGGAATTGAGAACAAAGAAATAGAATAAAATTGAGGTGACAATGATGGAATAAAGTAATATGATTTCATATAATTTAACATGTAATCAAGTTTAACAATCCATATAAACACCAAATACTTTGTGATTATGTACAGTACCAACGTAGATTGAAATCAGATATAATATTACGGTGCTGGCCTAGAAACCAGAAGTCTGTGAGTTCTTTTCCCACCATAGGCATGAAAGCCAGCTAGCTGACTGTGGGCCAGTCACTCTCTCTCAGCCTAGCCCACCTCACAGGGTTGTTGTGGGGAATAAAGGAGGAGGAAGGAATATTTATGTATGTTCACCGCCTTCAGTCAACTATAAGGTAATAAGAACCATATAAAAATGTAATAAAATAATTAGTCCTCGACTTACAACTGGTCACTTAGCAATGGTTTCAAGTTACAATGGACCTCCCTGGGGGTACTTACGACCTGATTCCAAAATTCCAACAGCTGACCTATCCCCGTGGTCACACGATCACATGCAGGGTGCTCGGCATCCGACCCATATTTATGGCTGCTTGCTGCATCCCACCATCACATGACTGTGATTTGCAATAGTTTTTTCTGAAAACCAGAATTTCCTTCTGGCTTTTGGCTAAACCGGACCATAGCAAACCATTGGTTTGCTTTACAATGAAGACTGCTTTATGACCAAAATGTTCCTAAATCAGGTCGGCCGCAGTATGTGAACAACCGGTTCTCTGTGTGGATGCTACTTCCGGGAGTCCATTCTGGGCCTGGGAAACAAAAAATTAGCTACCGGTTCTGCCGAAGTGGTGCGAACCAGCTGAATCCCACCACTGGTCGGCTGTATGGATGAGCCATTTTATGATTGTGATGGGCAGGCTCCATTATGGCCTTAAGTCACTTCATTAACAACATCGCTTGACACATCATGGAATTTGCATAGATTGAAATTATGAATGTGATCATCATCATGAAAACTTTGTAAATGCATGCATACAAAAATAACTACCTCTCATTAAAAAAATCTAAGGAGGCAAGGGAGAAATGTAACTACTATAAGAAATTGCAGCAGTCATCAATATATGAAGAGGGCAAATGGCCAGATTTTCAGAACGACTTTTTATATTCTTTTGCCTTCTAACAGAAATATTAGATGACAGCTTATTATATACTTTGTATGTAAATCATCTAGATATTTAATCCCCAATAGGCATATCAGAAATAATTCTGATGAATTTTAACAAAATTTGATTTTAGACAGATGATTATAAATTGTCACAAACATTAAAACAGCAATCTTCTTATAACACGCACTATCTTTCTAAAACAGTGAAATTTGGGAAGTACTTTTTAAGCAATTTATGCTCAACATAAGTCTGAATGAACTCCAGCTTGGCCTAAGGAATGTTCCCTTTAAAAAAGGATTATTTGATCTCGTGTTTTCAGAATCACTTCAGCAATTTTAAACCAAAAATATAGTTTACCTGCTCAGCAGAAATCAAAAGAATCTCATGTCGAGCTTTCTCAATCCCTTCCTTGGTGCCAGTGATCTTGATCTGGTTGCTGGGGTCATCCGGGCGGGGGATCTGAATTTTTGTGGCAGTTTTAAGCTCAAGATCCTGTAACTTCTCTCCATTTTTTCCAATGACAAAGCGATGATGTTCTTTGGGAATGCCAACTGTTGCTGAAGCCTATAAAAAAGTGCATGTACTAGAGTGAAACCACACTTTTAATTTAGCAATACAGATGCATTTCACCAACCAATTCAGCATAGAATTTTGCTTTTAACTGTGGTAAGAGAGGAGGGAATCTTTCTTTCAATATTATAGAGTAGCAATGGAAAATAGTATTTGTGAAATTTTACTATAAACAAACATAAGGGATATAGGGTTTGCTCATATGCTGCCCAGAAACAAACTGACACTTCAAGTAACTGGGAGGGAAACTGCATGTTGCATTATTTCCCCCCATTTTAGAATAAATCAAAATCCTGCCCTGTCCTCTCATGTATATATCTAGTTACTGACTTACTCAATTGCATTCATAACCCTATTTCTAGCACAACATTAATCCCTGCTTGCTTGCCTGCCTGCTGCCTATCTGTCTCTATCTATCGTTTGTCTGTCTATAGATCTACTCAGTGATAAATTCCAACATAACTTTTATTGCTTAGTATATGAACAAGACAAATGAAAGTCGCCTCATGGAGGCTGAGGGCCGGGGGAGGGCTGATTTTGGTCTGAGGCCCTCCAGCAGAAGATCCTGCGGCCGGCCTCTGTGGAGATGGTGGGGGCCCGGCGTGGACCTGGAGGTTCGTGTGGTTGGGGCCCGGCTGACTTTGACTTTGCCATTCCCCCCCCCTATGGGGGACAACGAGAACAACAAACTGCTGCTGCTACTTTCTCTTCATCCATCTCAGGCCCCTGACCAAGATAAATCCATCATGAGGACTTTCCCCTCCCCCGTCTCTGCTGTTGGACTTCCTGCTGTGGACAGGAAGGAACTGCTGGCCCTGCGCGATTCCCCCATCGCGCAGGCATGGCCCAATACCATCCCAAGGGCCTGCCTCAATGAAGGGGTGTGGAACCCCGAGAGGTGGTATACAGCAAGTGGGGAACTAAGGAGAAAAAAATTGAGAGTCTTCTTAGAGGGGTGTTTTATCAAATTTTTAGGGGGTTCGGGGTTGGCCCGA
>NW_015387044.1:378786-380789 GCF_001527695.2 Protobothrops mucrosquamatus
GCAGGACTGGCCTAAGGGGTAATTTTTAGCTGGGTTTTAAAATAATTTTTAAAATAACAAAGGCCAAATTAATATTTCCTTTTAATTATGTTTTTAATGATGGTATTTTTTGTATTTTTGTATCTGTTTTTATTAGGCTGTTAGCCGCCCTGAGTCCGCAAGGAGAAGGGCGGGGTAAAAATACAATAAATAATAATAAAAATAAAAGTCAGACCTGTGGAAGAATATCACTTATTTGGTCACTTTACTAGCTAACTAATGGTTTCCAGGTAAAATCAAAGTGCTGATTACTACCTATTACCTATAATGCCTTTTATGGTTTAAGTCACCGTTACTATTGAGACTCTTTTCTATAAGCTGAATTTGCCCATCCAATGCAGGTAGTCCTTGACTTGCAACAGTTTGTTTAATGACTTTAACAAAAAAGATAGGATTCCATTCTTTTTTCTATC
Organism: Protobothrops mucrosquamatus; assembly: GCF_001527695.2. Taxonomy (NCBI): domain Eukaryota; kingdom Metazoa; phylum Chordata; class Lepidosauria; order Squamata; family Viperidae; genus Protobothrops; species Protobothrops mucrosquamatus. The sequence goes on from NW_015387044.1 coordinate 379,239, forward strand.
AGAGTACCAATTTTCAGAAGGGGAAAAGTTGGCACCCCTCAAAAGATCAGCTTTTACTATGAAAACTTAAACTATATCGAATATCTTTAAAAAGTCAGCTAAGCTTGAATAACTATCACTAAATTCATGCTTTCAAAACCCACCACTTGCTTTGGTGGCTCCTGGTAAGGTACATAGTCAGAAATAAAAGCTGTGGAATGGAAGAAATATTTGAACTTTATTTTATGGGAAACCTGGCATACTTTAAGCCTTTCTTATGGGCTCTTAAGATGCAGTACATATAATACCAATAGAAGAGAATATTTGTAGCTCAAGGTTGAACTATGGAACTCTTGATGCTCTCTGAACTTGGTTGTTTTCTTGCAGTCATTTCATACCATGCCTGCAAATGTCTGCAAGAAAACTAAGCTCAGAAAACACCAAGAACTCTGCAGCAATGGTTTCCAACTTTTTGGCCACCAGGAATCAGCTTCATGGAAAACAATTTTTGCATGGGTCGGTGTGTGTTTTTCGCATGCTACCTAAATCCCACGCATGCGCAGACGAAACTTTACTCACAGTTCCAACAGGCCCCAGACCAGTAGCAGTCCACGGCCAGGGGGTTGTGGACCCCTGATCTACAATACATGAGTTGGTTCACAACATATTGGCCCAGTGGGCACTACATCTTTAAATCTCCATTGCAGAATAACATCATAGGGAGAAATCAAATCACTCACCTGCGTCTGAAGCCGAGCTACAATTTCCTTCCGAGCCTTCATCACTGCTTCCAGTTTGCCAGAAACCATTATTGATAATCCTTGATCTTTTGCAAGAGATAGCTCCAGGTGAGCTCCTGTCTTCTGCATGATGTCTAAGCAGATTTTGGCTTGCTCTCCTTCCCCAAACTGGTTCATATCCTTGTACTTCCTCTCTTCTAGTGGCACATGGAATACCTGCTCATGTGAAACAAATGTTTCTTCAATTTGAAATTTCTAAAAGGACACGCTCCCTCTCTCAAATCTGCAGCCAGTTCTGCAACAAATATTTTTGGTACGATCTTAAACCTAACTTGCCTGGGAGCAAATTCTGTTGAATTCATTTAAATTTACAGGACCAAATTAGTGGGAACAAAATGTTGCATAAATATGGGAACCTACTATCCCATCTCCCCCCCCCCCAAGAAAATACATTTAACTTTTCAGTTTAAGTTATTTTATGAGGCTAACTTTTCTGTATATTTTAATACATTAGCATAGGAGTAACGTTGTAGCATCTAATTTGAGAGGCCATGTCTTTCACTAAAAGGGACCAATACACAGAAGATGCCTCACTCTATAACTACAGAATTCTACGGAACTGCCCAACACCTATCTGTTGATATATTTCAGGGAAAGGCCTTAGGAGTACTCAAACAGTTCTTCTGCTTACATTTTCCCTCCCACAATGAGATAAACATCCTGAAGGTCATTTTTCTAAATGCCTGAACAGGGTTTCACACTGAAGGGGAGAAAACGTTCTTTGTACTGACCTGAGTGATAACAGAAGCCTTGATTGGTCGGATTTTACTCC
>NW_015387045.1:0-2620 GCF_001527695.2 Protobothrops mucrosquamatus
AAGACATCCAGTGATAGCTGCCAAGCCTTTTCTGGCCCTACTTCCAAGCTCTCAATCCAAAGAAAAGAACTAGACTTTTTTTTCTTTTTAATATAAACCAGGGGTCTGCAACCTTGACAACTTTAAGACTTGTGGACTTCAGCTCCCAGAATTCTGGGCGCTGAAGTCCACAAGTCTTAAAGTTGTCAAGGTCGCAGACCCCTGATATAAACAATTAGATAAAGTTATAATGTTGACTGTTGAAAATGTTGAATGTTGAACATTTCTACATCACATTGTATAAAAATGTGACCATCTTCTGTTGTCTCTTCTGTCGTTTTTTGGGGGCATCTTTTCAAGTCCCCACCCAGTAGGGGTGCTCCACGACTTAGTAGAATATAAATATTTTTTTAATCTCAAATCCACATCCTCCAAATTATTATCAGGCTGGGATGTGCTTCGCATAGAACTTGCTGTTCAAAATGATTAAAGTCTGTGTGAAGGACTTTCCTTAGAGTTTCACACCAGAACCTATTGGTTTAGGAGCCAAGGTTGCCTACCCCTGGTTTAGGGTATATGCAACTACTTGCCTGATTTAATGAGGCTTTGAGATGATTGCAGGCTAGCGCTTCTGGAAGAGGATGGGAAAAGATTCTCCTTAGGGCACTGCAGTGTCACTTTAACCACCATGATTTACCAAGACGCTGCAGTTGCAGAGAAGAGCAATTTATGGAGAGAAAGAAGAAGAAATTATTTGTTAGAAGAATTCAAACCTATATTTGTGAACATACTTAAAGATTCTACGTGCCCACTTAATGAAAGAATTTAATTTCTGAAAAAAAAGTCTTTAATTAAAAAACAACACCAACTACTGCCAATCCCTGGTAATCTGACAGCTGGGCAGTCATGGATTATTTAGGTTAGACTTCATTGTGTCTTAATTCAAGGAATGTATATGGGAAGTCTAGGTAATTTTGTTTGCAGTTATGAATAGTGAAGACCTGGAAGGGAAAAAAAAGGGAAGCAACCAGAGTTGCAGGGAGTTGTCTCATGTCTGAATATAAATTTAAACAACAGGAAATTGTATATGTATAGATACCTTTTTATGATTCTAAGATGCCCCAAAACTACTCTATGGAACTCCAAAAACAATAGCATCTACTTGATTTCTGAAATACGTATGGAAGTATTTCATTCATGTATTCTGAATAAGTATTCTGAAAAATACTTATTGTCATCTTTAGAAATTAAGTTAATATTTTTTGGAGTTCCATAGTTCCAGTTTCCTCTATGGATTTATACATGAACTTTTTAGTACTGTTGACTTACCTTTTGGGATACGTATTTGGGAATTTCCATTATATTCTGGAAACCAAGAACTTATTCCAGTTTGCTTGAAGCTTCTTTGGATTGGGATCCAAACAGGATTAAACATGAATAGAGAAGAGTAGATCAGCTCCTGAAATTAGTGTTTATTGTGGGGGTAAATAAAATCGGATCAAAATTAGACTGCTAAACTGTAAAACAATGTTTCTTAAACTTTTTTCTCTTAGGAAACCTTTACATTTTTAAAAATTATATGATAGCTACACTCCCCTGCTATAGAACTTCCAAACAAGCTCAAGGTCCATATCATAAATATTCCAACCCACAACCTGGTAGAATATTTCTGTTTTTACTGTCCACAGGTATTTTATCCCTTTGTTCTTGCTTGAGTGGGGAGAACAAACATGAGTAAAGTTTTCTCATTTATTAATCCTTTCCTAGCTTTCTGGGATCAGAACTTCCCGAAGAAACATTGGAGCACCTGTCATCCTGTTCCTTCAAATCCTCTCATAGCCAATCTCCTATTTTTATTAGGGTAGGTTATTTCAGTTTGTGTACTTCAGGCCATTTTTCAAATAAATTCTCAGGATGAATGAAGTCCAAAATAATAACTGTGATATTTCTTTATTTATAAAATTTATTGGCAGCCCATCTTACCATAGAGTAGTTTTGGACAGCTTAGAGTCATAAAAATATATCTATACATATACAATTAGAACATAAATAATTTAAACCTGACACATGTGGGGGGAGGTGGGATCTATTATTACTTGATCAACTATCTCTATTGTGCTGTTCCCCCACTGGGACCCCAAGCCAACTAGCAAAGCTACGTCTTTAGGCCCTTACAAAAGGATAGGAGGGTTGGGGCCAACCTCACATCAGGGGGAGGGGGCAAGATATTTCAGAGGAATAGCAATAGCAGAGAAGGCCTTCCTCCTGGATCCTGCCAGCTGAAATAATGGGCTGACGGGACTCTCAGTATGCCTTCTCTACCAACACGAGTGGGAAGGGTCAATTCCATTTGGGTGAGACAGTCCCTCAAATAACCTGGATCCATACCATGAAGGGCTTTAAGAGTGATCACCAACATCTTGAATTGCACCCAGAAGCAGATGGACAGTGTCCTGGGGAGACTGAGTGCAGCCACATGTTTGCTGGATCCGTGCCCCTCCTGGCTGGTACTGGCGGCCCGGGAGGGTACACGAGCCTGGCTTCAGGGAATTATCAACGCTTCTTTGGGGGAGGGTACCTTTCCCACGGCCCTTAAAGAGGCGGTGGTGAGGCCCCTTCTTAAGAAGCCTTCCTTGAACCC
>NW_015387045.1:3360-17307 GCF_001527695.2 Protobothrops mucrosquamatus
TAATTGGACACTTTCAAATATTTCGTTTTAATTAAATTTTAACTAGGTGTAATATGTATTTATGTTAGCTTTTTATCATCTGTCAGCCGCCCTGAGTCCGAAAGGAGAAGGGCGGGATATAAATGCAATTAATAATAATAATAATAATAATAATAATAATAATAATAATAATAATAATAATAATAATAATAATAATAATCAGTGCAGCTCAAGGAGCAATGGTATGGCAGGGGCCGTTCTTGGGTCCCCCAAAACTGCCCACGCTGCTGCACTTTGTACCTACTGTAGCTTCTGAATGCTCTTCAGGGATAGCCCCAGGTAGAGAGGATTACAATAGTCCAGCCGTGAGAGGACTATGGACTGAACAACCAAGCGCAGGGAATCCTGATCCAGGAAAGGCATATGACATTTTACATTCTTAACAATGCCTTCAGATGCAAGGGTTGGGCTGATCAGCTTTGGGGGGGGGCTATTTGGTGCCCTGACTTTCTGGTTTTGTTTCTCTGTTATGCTTCTTCACGTCTGGCTAATATACATGCCTTGGAAGACATCAGGTTCAAGTCTTTAAAAGCATTTTGAAAAAGAAAAGTCCACACAGGAACTCTGGAATCTTCTTCCTTCTTTCAAAAATATGAATACTTTTCAGTTTAGTTTAAAAGAGCATTCATTGTGGCGATGAAAAGTTCTACTCTGAAAAAATTGTCTGTCTTTTAATATGGGACAGGAAAATTACAATTGGGCTGGTGGATATAGAAATCTATATACAGTAGATCAGGGGTGTCAAACTCAATTTCATTAAGGGCCCCATCAGCATTGTCGTTGTCCTCGGGGGGGGGGCGGGTGGATGTGGCCAGGGTGGGTGCGGCCTACTGGATGGGTGTGAATGGAGTGGGTGTGGCCTACTGGGTGGGTGTGGCCAGTTCTACATCGTTCGCGTCAAGGGTGCCTGTGGGTGCCTGGGCAGGAGTGGGACAGATCTGAGGGTCTCTGGCAGAAGGGGGTGGGACCAGGGCAAGTGTCAAGGCATGGTCCACTGGAGGAGCCTCACTGTTCCTCTCAGGCCACGCGGGGGGGATGTTTATGGAGCTAAGACTGAATGCGTTTCAGCATAGAGGGCCACCACAAAATTGTACATTGGCTCCCGGCTGGCCTGGGCCAGGGCCAAGGCAGTGGGGGCTGTTCCCTCACTGTTTCCAGGATGGCTTTGCGGGCCACATGAAACCACTTTGCGGGCCGCATCCGGCCCCCGGGCCTTGCGTTTGACATGTCTGCAGTAGATGCTGCAAATTAATACTGGAAGTATTTTTAAATAGCTAGTTTTTTTTCTTTATTGAAAATGAATGTGCACTGCAGTGCGAGATATATTTTTAATTTTTTTCCTATTGCCAATGTGGGAGATTAGCATCAACAAGAGGAAATGAATCTGAAGAAAGGGAGGGCTGGTATTATGACAAAACAGATTGATACTAAAATAATGAATAATTTTTCTCCTTCCATTTGCAGATCAGATCAGAGATTGTTTGCTCTATGAACTGCTTTGTTTATAAATCTCAGTTTCTCTTAACCCTATGTAATTTATTTTCTTTCTTTCTTTCTTTCTTTCTTTCTTTCTTTCTTTCTTTCTTTCTTTCTTTCTTTCTTTCTTTCTCTCTTTCCTTTCTTTCTTTCCTTTTTTTCTTTCTGATTCTCTTAACACCATTATTTATTTATTTATTTATTTTCTTCACCAGGAGCAAAAATTCAGCTGAACCTGTAACAATCCAGCCATGTCCCACAGGTACCTTTGCTACTTCCAACATGACAACCCTGTTATACACTGGAGGCAACTGGTCCACTGGTCTGTTTGATATCTGCAGTGACAAGACAATTTGTAAGAGAATCTTATGTGTTCCTTGAATTCATTTTCAAAGCTGCCATCCAAGCTTGCATGGGGAAAATGAAGTTTTCATAAAAGGTTGCTGATTGAAGCTCTTTGCCTGTTGCCCCCGGCCACCAATGCAGCTGGGGCAGGCTGTATAAAATACACACCAGAGCACATTTGAATTACTAAAGCAGTCATGCTAATTCCAAATTTCACTTGGATGCTTCAGTAGTTATTTTCACTTCTGTTTACCTGTTTGTACATGCACTGTACCTTCATTTTGCTGGAAAATAAAAAGCAGAAGTTTTAAAGAATAGCTGAACTAACTGGACCATTGTGGTCGTATATAGCCTCTACTAGAGGAAGCTCAGATTCATATTTTGAATTCTCTCTAATATGATACACTAGGGAGATGTGGTCTGTGCACATTATCCATCCCCCTCAATGTTCCTGGAATCATGCTGGTGGATTTGGCAGCAAATCACTGAGAAGTTCTGATAGAATTTCCTGCTACTTTTCAATGGACGGATGGAAGGAAGGAAGGAAGGAAGGAACTGTGTAAACCCATTTAGGATCACCCTCCCTCTTCCTTTCCAAATAAACTTCTAGAAAAATCCCAATTTTAGCTATTTCATTAATGACACCATGTCAGAGTTTCACCCACTTTTTTAAGTGTAGATCTTGGTTCTTTCTTTCTTTCTTTTTATAGCTATAGAAATTATCAAGAGAAGTATCCCTTAAGCCTATTTCTTTTTATAGCTATAGAAATTATCAAGAGAAGTATCCCTTAAGCCTATTTTCATCATGACCTGGTGCTTTTCAAATATATTGGACTAACTCTACAAATGTTTAGCTTGTACAAACACATTGAAATTCAACCCTTCCAAAGGACACAGCTTGACTTCTGCATTTACAGATTTACTGCAACTAAAGGAAGAAGGGATTTGATCAGATCATTTGACAAGAACCTTGTGCAGTTGTTATGTGACAGGAAAATGTAACACCTGGGGTTTCTCTGAATTCATTTTGCCCACATCATTGTGGAACCAAATAATATGGTTGTGGAATTTCATCTGAAGATCAGTAGATTTTGACTCAGACCATCAGACATAACAGAGTTTAATGAAAAATGGGCATCCTTGTAGTAACCTTTCAGTCTTGCCTATCATTTTAAAGATTTCAACCTGTTTTCATTGCAATAATAGAAAGCAGCAGAGCTCCCAGATCTGGCCTGTAAAGTTCTGGCAGCATTAGATAAAAATATCACTTAACTTGGTCACTATTGACAATGTGAAAAAATAATCTCGATCACTGAAATATTAGATATCTACTTTTGCAACATAACCAAATTCTTGTTTTCTTGAATGAAACTATGTGATCTTGGGTTAAAGTTAAAAGCTGTTGCCTACACACAGATTTATTATTTGATCTAATTATCTTTTGTAAAGAGAGGATAAGAATCTCCCAAGTGCTAGTTTCTTTTTTTTAAAAAAAGGTGCAAACTGCTAAAGAACTGTGAGTCTCTCAAACTATCTTTAAAGCATTAATTAAATACTTCAAACACCAGAATATTTCTTAATTAACACGCAGTATGCCTTTATTGTCATTCAGTACTGCAAGGATTTCTGTGACCAATCTAATGATCGATCTTGCTGCTTCCCTGTATAATAGTAAATTTTCCTATCCCCTGGTTTTGTGTTCATACTGTTGATTGATTGTGTGCTGTCAAAGCACTGTTGACTCTTATTGACTATACAGATAGATTTTAGGAATTAAAGAGAAACTTCCTAACACTGAGAACAATTAATCAGTGGAACTGCTTGCCATCAGAAGTTGTGGGTGCTTCATCACTGGAGGTTTTTAAGAAGAGACTGGACAGCCATTTGTCTGAAATGTTATAGGGTCTCCTGCTTGAGCAAAGGGTTGGACTAGAAGATCTCCAAGGTCCCTTCCAGCTCTATTCTGATTGATTGATTGATCCATGACATTTGGTCGCTAAAATGATCCTTCAGGCTTTCCAATAGTGAATCCATTGCTCCATATTCATATTACAGATATCTAATTATCAGATTTCATGTTGTCTTCTTATATTGTAGCTTTCTCTAGATCTGTTTCTTAGTTTCTGGGCTGTCATGCTTATACAGGTAGTCCTCGACTTATGACCACAATTGAGCCCAAAATTTCTGTCGTTAAGTGAGAGATTTGTTAAGTGAATTTTGCCCTATTTTACAACCTGTCTTGCCCCAATTGTTAAGTGAATCCCAGCAATTGTTAAATTAGTGACACAGTTGTTAAGTGAATCTGACTTTCCAACTGGGAAGGTGATCCCATGACTCCAGAACACTGCAACCCTCATAAATATGAACCAGTTGCCAAGTGTCCGATTTTTGATCATATGACCTCAGGGATGCTACAATGGTTGTAAGTGTGAAAAATGGTTATATGTCACTTTTTTCAACACGGTTGTAACTCTGAACGGTCACTAAATGAACTGTTGTAAGTCGAGAACTATATATATATATATAGTGTGTGTGTGTGTGTATACACACACACACATACACACACACATACATACATACACACACATTAAATTACTAGGACATTTTATTACCAAAACCACAGCTGCACCTGAAAATCTCAGAGGAAATATTTAAGTTTTTCCTGTTAGCTGAGAAATGATAAAAATCTTACATAGAACTGTTTCCATCACAATTCTCCATGTTTTTTTGATTGTAGTATTGCCATCAATGCTTCATCTTCTTGTAAAGGTAGTCCTCAACTTACTACTGTAACAGACTAACCTGATTTTTATGACCTTTTTTGGGTGGTAGTCCGTAATCAAGCCCCACGTTTGTTAAGCACACCAATTGTTTGCTATGGACTAGTTTTGCTGAAAACTGGAAGTATATGCCAGTTCAGCAAGAGTATCATAAAATATAATCATATAAGCACCCAAAATATGGTCATATGACCACAAGGGGGGGAAACGAACTTTGGAACTAGGTGGTAAATATCCTTGGGGAGGTCCATCATAAGACTGAATAGTCATTAAGTGACTGGTCAAAAGTTGAGGACTAGCTATATATGTAACAGCAGGTTTTTATGCATATATTTTTCTTAAACGATCTTTAACATCTTGCTGATTTGGGGGAGGTATGTAGAAAGCTAGAACCTTTTTCCTATTAGAAAGGATCTTACTTTATAGTTAAAAGCTGAACATGATGACTTTACAGAGTGCGAAATTGATGCTGCCATAACCATTCAATTTACAGGTAGTCCTTGACTTACGACCACAATTGAGCCCCAAACCTCTATTGTTAAGTGAAGCCATTGTTAAGTCAGTTTTGCCCCATTGCCAGATCCATCATGCTGGTGTTCTGCTATTCTGTTGGAGAGGGGAGCAGGAAGGCCGCTGGCATTCTTTACATCCTTTTGCTTTTGCAGTAACCGCTTGGGAATTAGGGAGGGGGATTGTCTTCGGAGATGAAGCAGACTCCTTCCCAGCCGTTTCCAGCCTGGTTCCAAGGCCGTCATGCCCTGTGGGTGACTTGTTGTCTACCCAGTACCTCAGCATTCTCAAAACAACCTTGCGGCGTCACATTGGCTGCTGGTGGACTGGTCAGGGGGGTTGGGTTTGGGGAACTGAAAGAATTGCTTAGTGCTTCATGCGGGATCTTCAGATTTCACCTGACTTTACTACATCCACTTTCTGTCAATAAAAGTTCTTTTGATTTACCTCAATGGAGTCAAGAGTTATCCAGGTCCTTACACCCATTTAAAGACCTTTCTTGCCACAGTTGTTAAGTCAATCGCCACAATTGTTAAATTAGTTAACTTAATTATGTTAATGTATGTTAATTATAACTTCATTATGTTAATTTAACTTAATAATGTTAAATTGGTAACTCGGCTTTTAAGTGAATGGGAATTTCCTTGTCAGAAAGCTGCGAAAGGGGATCACATGATCCCAGGACACTGCAACAACAGAAACTTGTGTATATTTATCGTGGTTTTATTATCGCCTGTTCACCGCCCTGAGTCCCGTAAGGGAGATAGAGCGGTATATAAATTCAATAAATAAATAAATAATAATAATAATATAGGAACCAATTGCCAAGCATCCGAATTTTGACGATATGACCATGGGGATAGTGTAATGATCATAAGTGTGGAAAATGGTAATAAGTCACTTTTTTCAGTGCAGTCACTAAATGAATGGTTGTAAGTCAAGGACTACCTTTATATAAATGCAAAAAGGCCATTTACAAATACAAAAAGGCCATTTCAGAGTGCTAGTACAAACTGCTAACACTCTTTTTACACATCCCAGAATCCCTCAGACTTGACAGGCGTAGGGATGCTTAAGGTACTGTACATGTTTCACCCCTCCACAACTCTAGACTCCTAACTCTGCTTTTTTTTGAACAAGACCTTTGCCAGGCTCAGGGATGTGATCCCTGAGCTGACTGAAGTCATTGTGCCTCTCTCATCTCATTCTGATCTTTCTGTTTGTAACTTCACGACAGGTATGTGTGGCTTGTTGTGCAGCCCATGTCTGGAATGTAGACTTGCGAGCAGGTATGGTGAGTGCTTTTGCTTCCCATTACTTCTGGGTTCAACCTTAGCCCTAAGAGCTGGCATCAGAGAGAGACACAGCATACATGTAAGTCTGCATTGTGCAGTATCCCCCTACATATAATGTCCTTGGCCATAAGCATCAGATCTTCCTCCTCTCCACTGGTTCAGTTCCAGTGGAGGATATGGTGGTTTGGAAGAAAGCCTCTTGACTAACCTAATGGGTAGTAATGAATAAGTTGAAAATCTTTGCAAGGGTGAAAAGTTCAGAGCAGGCAGAACATTAAAAAAAAATTCCTCAGAAATCTTGCCGCTCTGTTCTCTTTCCCCAAATCCCACATTTCTTGACTGCTGGGGTCAAAGATTTCTTTCCCTGAGAGTGCTTGGCTCCTTAATGCACAGTTAATACATTAAAATGCTGAAACAGTTGCTCTTTTAGCCTGGAATAAAAGATAATGTGTTTTCAAATGGCATGTTTGAACCAAACAAATCCCCATCTTTTTTTTAAAAAAAAGAATTGAGTAAAGCAACGGTTTGTCTTTGCCACAGCTGTAAAATTGCATTGTCCCCAAAGAGGAAATATACTTTTTAATGCATGCCAATTGGAATTACAGAGTCATTTTAACATTTCAGTGAAAAATAAAGAAATACAAGGTTTTTTTTAAAAAAAAATAATTACAATCCATGTTTGCCAAATAGCACTACACAAGAATAATATCCGTCATCCACCTGCAGGAATGTACAGTGAGGAGAAGTGGACAGATGTTCTAGGGTATTTTTGAATATGAATGCAGATAAAATAAATGCTTTTTAGGTTTGTGCAAACTGGATCTGATTGCAACTGTTGAATTGGATCAATCTAATGCAAATCAGTAATCATTCCTGAGTGTCTGAATTGGTCCAATTCAAATTGTCAGTTTGAATGTAAGATCAGCATTGACTTCCTTTGGAAATATAATTTGATTCAAACTGGCACAGCCTTTTCAGAATAATTTGAAGCAAATAGTCAAACTGCATCAACGCGGCAAAGATTTCCATTTTCCTAATGCTCATCTTGGCTTTCCTGTAAATTAAATAAAAACGTTAGAAGTTCTCCTGCGAGGGAAGCATGACAAGATGCAGATGTTCTTCATGGCTACCGCAACTTAGGTTAGAAGAAAGAATGGAGTGCCAGCACTGATATTGTTCAGGGTGCATGCGAAGGGTTGTGCTGTAACACAAACTATATGAAATGAAAGTTGCATAAACTGGTTAAAGCTTAATATAAGTGCTTGCACTTGTAACATTGCATCATGCTCTGAGTAGTATAGATGTAAATATTTTCAGGAGGAAAAACTATAGCAAAAGTGGCCCGTTTTCAAATTATACAACTATGTGCAATAAATAGTGGTAACAGGAAAGGAATATGAAGTGTTTCACAAATTCTGCAATTGCAAGAGGATGATTGATTCTGCACCTTTTGTCTAGCTCCTTAGCAATTCAGAGAATAGGTATAGTCTGTTCTTGGGATAGACTGAATAATTATTTAGTTATTAAATTAAATTAAATTAAATTATTAATTTAATTTACATTAATTAAGTTATTCAACTAATTATTTTAAATTAAAATCAGTTTAATCTATTTGAGCTGGAAAAAAAAAAGAACCAGGCTGATGTAGTAATGAAAGTGCTGGCCTAGAAGCCAGGAGACCATGAGTTCTAATCTTGCCTTAGGCTTGGTGACTTTGGACCAGTCACTCTCTCTCAGTCCAACCCACATCGCAGGGGAAAAATAGAATGAGAAGAGAATATTAGACATCTTTGCCATCTTGAGTTATTTCTAAGATAATAAAGGCAGGTTAAAAAAAAATCTTAAAAAAAAGCAAATCCAGTTGACCACTAGCTCAGCAGAGGCACATTTTCTCTTTCCAAACTGGTGGTTAGTGGTGCTTTGCAACCCAGGTATTGTAATCTTATTTTAAAATGGGTAAACTTTCAGGATATTGCCAATTTTTTCAAGAGTTTCATTCTCACTGGAAATTATATAAATTCTAGGATTCCTGTCCAAATCTTACAAGGTCTCAGGGGATTGGGATGAGATCCAAAAATTCTGGTAACTAGCCAAGAGCTTGCCATTTTATTTACTTAAAGATTCATACTTGGTTGATGGTCTAGTGCAGGAGTGGTCAACTATATGGCCCTTTTATGACTTGTGGACTTCAACTCCCAGAATTCCTGCGCAAGCATGACTGGCTCCCAGAATTCTTATAACTGAAGCTTATAACACTGGGAGTTATCCAAGTCGGGAAGGCTAGCTGAATCCTCACACTTGTAAGATGTCTTCAGCGGGATTCTGGAATTCAGCTCAACTGCAGAACAGCTGGGGAGGAGAAAGATCTTATGCCTTCGGCCATTTTGTCTGATTGGGATGCAGTTCAACACAGAGGGCCTTACTTCTGAATAAACATACATAGAAAGGATAGTTTCATTTGGTTGCAAGAGAAGAATACGGCTGCTGGGACAGGACAGGGAAGTACAAAGATTGTTTTTAAAGTGGGGTGGAGGAAAACCAGGAATTTCTATTTCCTTCAGAGGTAGAAAAAGTGAAAGAGGAGGTTGGAAAGTACAGGTAGTCCTCAACTTGCGACTGCAATTGAGCCCAACATTTATGTTGCTAAGTGAGACATTTGTTAAGTGAGCTTTGCCCCATTTTCTTGCTGCAGATGTTAAGTGAATCACTGCAGCTGTTAACTTAATAACGTGGTTGCTAAGTGAATCTGGCTTCCCCACTGACTTTGCTTGTCAGAAAGGTCACAAAAGGTGATCCCATGACCTCAGGACACAGCAACCATCCTAAATATGAACCAGTTGCCAAGCATCTGAATTTTGATCACCTGACGACAGGGATACTGCAATGGCCGTGTGAAAAATGGCCGCAAGTCACTTTTTCAGTGCTGTTGTAACTTTGAACTGTCACTAAACATACTGTTGTAAGTCAAGGGCTACCTGTAATCCGTCAGAGACGATGCAGTGGATCTTCCATTGAGTAGGGTGACTCTGTGGCCTCTTCAATTTACAGCTCTAAATAGAAATGGGGGGAAAGCTCACAAAATGGCAAGGCTTTGTTGCCTGGACAATATGCAGTGATCTACAAGAAGGAGACAAGATGAGCAGCAGTTGTTTGGTAGCAAAGGCAAACCCCGTAATTAAAGGCCTATGTAAAAAAGGGAACAGGAACTGACTAATTAAGGGTGGATTCAGGTAGGCCACTGATTTTGGGGCAGTACAGGATGCAGCATATTCAGATGTCAGCAACTAAAAAGCAGATACTGACATACAATGTTAGAGTCAGGAGCTAGGGAGACCCTCGGTGCCCCTTTGCTTCCCCACAAGGGATAAGCGGTTCTGCCATGTAATTTAGAGATTTCAGTTTCTCAGAGTGAGGAAAATGTGGAATGCAATGGAGTCTGGGGAAAGAACTAGAATTAGAATTTCTTTCTGTGGAGAAATTCTAATTAGATTGGCGTTTAGTGGCATGGAAAAATGGTTTCTCAGTCTGTCTTATACGGAGAGATTCTTTTCTGTTTTCCCCCCAGGGAACTCTCTGCGAAGACTGGATGGCAGTTCACTGCTGCTGGCCTTGTGCAATCTGTCAAATGGCTCGAGAAATGAGGATAAGACCTCTGCTCCAGGTCTACAAAATGCATCGATCCCCTCCTCCTCCTCCTCTTCTGGCCAAAGATGCACTTGTTTAAAAATGCTCTCCCCCTTGTCTCTAGAGGCCCCTTTAAAGGCTAAAAGATGTTCCGTGTTCTCTTCACTCCAGCCACAGTAGTTGGAAGAGCCGTCAGGCCTCTGGAGCTTGGCACCACCATATGTGCAATCACTTCTATTTGCTTTACATCGTACTTATCCTTATGGCTTTATCCATCTGCATTGTCAGGATGCCCATTTTCCACTGAATGAAAACCAGGAAGTGTGGCTCAGTTTTCAAGCACAAGGGGTTAAATTAACTTAGGTTTAAATTAACTTCACTCCTTGCACTTCCCTACAGGCAATTGTGCTTGACAGATGATCAGAAGCAAACTCTCCAGCTCTGACAATTTATTAACTAATCATCAGCAGATGAGTTTAAATGGTACTCATCATGAACTGGGGCTACTGTTCAAGAATCAGGCTGTTTGTTTTCGAAATGTGGCACACATTTCATTTCGGCCAACTTTTTGTTTTGCTTCCAAGAATCAGAGGTGGGCAGCTTCATATTCCCTGCCTAGGACACACTTTTATGAAACAACCAGAGGATCCAGCAGTGTGCAAGTCTTTAGGGCAGGAGTCCACAATCTTGTGGTGCAGATGGCATATTAGAAATGTGGGCTCTCTTCCAAGAATGGCTGCTGGCCATAAGCTTATTCACAGATTGGATTCAGTGAGTGCCATGACTTCACCTATTAAAAGCACCTATTTATTAACATTTTCGTTTGTCCTTTTCTGGGGAAATGGGGATACTTCTAAAGACAGCTCCAGAATGCATCCAACCATCTCTTTTGTTTTCTAAAACAGATTAGGAGGTTCATTGAAGGGGGGGAACACATGTATGCCCAGCAGTTACATTTTATTTGAGCTACTGTATTCCAGTTTTTCTTCCTCTTTTTGTTAATGAAAAAAACCCACAAATGGTACTGGAAGCTTGGAGGGTATCAAAGGAAGTTTCTGCAAGATCACTTGAGGGTGGTGGGTGATGGTGGTGGGACTGGCATTACTTTGGAAGCCCAAGTTTAGGGAGGGTTATATAGCAATGACATGGCTAGTTGGGTATCCCTGTTTGGAATTCTTTTCTGAATGCCAGAGGCAGCATAGTCACAGTGAAACAGGTAGCAAAGCTTTTAGTACTAAGGAGTAGGAATGGGACCTTGGTCTGTCCCTAGAGATGGATTATGGATTGAAAGTTCTTTATTTTCTGCTATGTTGGACAAGAAGGCCATTCTGATTTCATCAGGAAGGTCCTCACTTTGCCAGCAGCTAAAGTTTTTTTTTTTTTTTTTTTTTTAAAGGAAGACTTTTGCTATCAACATTAGCATTATTCCAATGAGTCTTTTGTTCAGTAAGTAATCTTACTGAAAATAAGCCACAAACCCACCAGGTAAATCAATCAATCCATTAATACTATTTTGGTTTCATAGCAATTAGGTTTTTTTTGTTATTCTGACATGATGATAGACATCCCCAGCTTGGGGATGATGCCATTATAAATGCCATGTACATTTTGGACTGGTTTGAAAGAAGGGT
This sequence comes from Protobothrops mucrosquamatus, assembly GCF_001527695.2. NCBI lineage: Eukaryota > Metazoa > Chordata > Lepidosauria > Squamata > Viperidae > Protobothrops > Protobothrops mucrosquamatus. The sequence goes on from NW_015387045.1 coordinate 15,061, forward strand.
CAAAGAGGCCATCTATGTTAAAATTGAACAACCCTCTCTCAATAGAGGGAGAGGGATCTGACATCATTTTTCTCCAGGCTACAACATAGTCTTTTCAGCAATTCCAAGAAGGCTCCACACCCATTTGCACAACTCAGGTGACCCTGAGGACACAGATAAACCTCCAGGTAGCCCCAACAACTCTGTAAAAGAATGCAAATGACCAGCTGTCTGCAAGGAATATAAATTCTTCCATTCCCCACCATCCAGTCAGAGCTGAAGAACCTTCTTGGATGAGAAGTGAAACATCTTCAAAGAAAAACAAGAAAGTCCAGTTACCTCTTGAAAAAGTACCTTTGGGATATAAATTCCATCATTTCCTGGTAGTTCAGGGAGGGGGGAAAAGAAAGGAAGTTCTGTAACAGTCACCCAACACATTAATCTAGAGGTAACCATCACCTCATAAAATAATAAATGAATTGGAATGACCTTCCCGCCTCCAATGAATTCTACTAGCGTGAATATTATTTATATGGAGATTAATAGCTGCATCTGTAACTTTCTCTAACCATAACATGGAAGCAAGTTGACTGGGGCAAGGCACTTACTGAAGCCCCTCTTCTTAGGAGGCCAGCTATTCTTATTCTGCTATGTTTAAATAGTTCTGAGAGGTAGGCAGTAGGCAGCCAAGCTTTCCCTCCTGCTGGATAGAGTTTGAAGCCATCCACCTTGGGTGGCAGCAGCTGCTTGGAAAGATGATGGGAAGGGGCATCACCCAAGGCAGGGACCTTCATGCAGGCTTGGTTCTCGTTGTAGGGAGACTCCTGGTCCTGACCTTGCTGGCCTTGCACTGCTCACCCATCCACTAGGCGCAACACTGTTCTCCTTCCCTCCTGATTTCTATGGGAGTCAGAATTCTGCAGTTGCTGACTGCCCACTCTTCAACCATTCTGCCTATCTATACATAGAATAGAATACAAAATAACAGAGTTGGAAGAGACTTTGGAGGTATTCTAGTAATCTAGTCCATTGTTCAAGCAAGAGATCCTACACCAGTGATGGCGAACCTTTTAGAGACCGAGTGCCCAAACTGCAACCCAAAACCCACTTATGCATTGTTGGGTGCCGGGTGGGTGTGGCCCATTGGCTGGGTGTGGCCCATTGGGTGGGCGTGGCTGAGGTGGTAACAGCAGACTGGGTGGGACTAAAAAGTTCAATCAATCAATTCCAACTTTGCAAGATCTTTTTTTTTTCCGCGAGAAGTTGAAATTGACTGATTGATTGAACCTTTTTTTTGTGTACACGGTGGCGGAGGCCTAAAGCGAAAAGGTTTTATAAAACCCAGCTGAAGGCCTAGGACTGGGGCGACGGCATGGGTGCCCACAGAGGGCTCTGAGTGCCGCCTCTGGCACCCGTGCCATAGGTTCGCCACCACTGTCCTACACCATTCCTGAGAAATAGCTGTCTAATGTCTTCTTAAAAACATCCAGTGATGGAGCACCCACAACTTTCAGGGACAAACAGTTTCACTCATTAATTATTCTCACTGTCAGGAAATTCCTAGGTTGTTTCTTTCTTTGATAAGTTTCCATCCATTACTACTTGTCCTGCCTTCAGGTGTTTTAAAGAATAAGTCGAACCCCTCTTCTCTGTGACTATTGTCTTCTCTGCACTGTTTCTAGAGTCTCAACATCTTTTTTATATTGTGTTGGTTAAAACTAGACACAGTATTCCAAGTGTGGTCTTACCAGTGCAGTATAAAGTGGTACTAACACTTCACACATGTTCATGTGATACTATCCCTCTGTTGATGCAGCCTAGGAGTGCATTGGTTTTTACGTTTAAATAATTTTTAATTTTAAATTGACATTTATGACCTGCCTCAGATTTGATTGTGATACCTACCTGCCCCCCATCCCAATCCAGGCAGTATGCTCAGTTTACCAAAAAATAATTCTGAATAAGTATCCTGATTCTTTATGACTTAGTGTAAGGCATGAACTAAGTCTGTTAGAGGTTCTTTCCATGTAGCACATGAAAATTACATGAAGTAGGTTTTCCTCTCTGCATAACACAGATCTCCTATATGACAAATTTGACACTTCTTCATCCAGCTTAAAAATATAGAATTACATTTTGTAAGGTTTAGTTAAATTCAGTATGTAGTCTTTTTAGTTAGATCAAATTATTTTTGGCAAGTTTGCAGGAACCTAATTAGGAATGACATTAAGCATGTGGTTTGCCTTTGCATTTTTTCCCCTCAGTAGA
>NW_015387045.1:17486-51482 GCF_001527695.2 Protobothrops mucrosquamatus
TGCTTGCTTCCTAGGACTGAGAGAGAGTGACTGGCCCAAAGTCACCCAGCTGGCTTTATGCTGAAGATAGGACTAGAACTCTTGGTCTCCTGGTTTATAGATTGGTAGCTTTAACCACTATGCCAAATTGGCTCTATTGAACAATCCTACTGCATTATTATAGTTTGTCACACAGTTAGTCAGATGTTCAGACTGGATTCGGCATTTTTACCAACCTTCCCAAGGACCTGGGATAGGTAGATGTTGATATTTTATGGTGTTAGCGTTATCGTTGCAGGATGTAAGCTGTTCCGAGTAAAGCTATCTTTTGCAATTGACTGATGGTGAATTTGTCAATGCCAATGATGTGCTTTGGGGTTGTTTTTGGATTGTACCTATTACCATTGGGCACTTTATTTCTATCAGCAAGTCTTTGTATTTTGTGATCCCCCCCCCAGTTCTTTCTCTTCTCTTCTGCTGCTATGTCCACTATCCAGACTTTTTTTTTGTCTTTCTTATCGACAATTGTTAAATCTGAGGTGTTATGTTGTCTATTTTGTTTCATGCATATGGCTGACACAGCATGATCACACTCCTCTTGATCTTCTGGAACTTTTCATGAAGTGAAAAACGAAGATAAAATAAATGTTTAGTGGGTCAGCCTTAGAATTTTGTTGAAGCTGATTGAAGCAAGGTAGAGATTTGTTAAATAATTTCAGGTATGAAATTTTCTTTGCGCTGTGTTTTTGTTGTTAATGCTTTAAACATTTTACGATGACATTATGATAGAAAAAATCTGACCAAAGAATCTCAGGAAGCACAGCCTCTTGTCATCAGTTAGATGCTCCTGTTTTCTGACTGATGAAGATATCTGTGTCCCTCAAAAACTTTCATACCATTTATCTGACAAAAGTTGCATCTATATAAGACAAGTTTTTATTATGTTTCTCTTTCATTCCACTCTATGTGACATTTCCTCAGTTTGAGACTTTCTGGAGGTATTAAATTATAATGTACATAATACTAGCCTTGTTGAGTGTATTGCCTGAGGATGATGAGAATTGTTGAGAAGCTAGCTGAGGATGACTGACCTGTCGCAATATAGTTTGGTATGAAAAGCAGTGAAATTGACAAAACAGGGCATAAGGGTTAGCTCTTATTATTAATGAGAAATAGATGCCAACTCATGCTAACTGCAGTGATATAGATACCGTTTTACCCAGAACATTGGAGAAAAACAATTTAAATTTCATTGCAGAGAAAAGATATATTGATGTGTGGAAAATACCTAAAATGTGTTAAATTACAGGACAAGCCATCCTTAAGGTATATTGTGGAAGAAAATTTTAAGGAAGAGCATAAACATGGAAGAGTGTTCCATGCATGTTGGGGGTGCTGGATTACACTAGATCATCCCATTTTCTTATTAAATGAATATGAAGTTTAGTTCACACAATAGAATGAAAAACATTGAGATCAAAATGGTAAAGGTAGCACAATCACCATCTTACCACTCTTTCTCAACAAGTCCGTGCCTTATTACCTTTCCTTTTTTTCCTCCTCCCTGCACCATCCTAAAGACAAAGTGGTTATTAAGTAAGAAAGTGGGTGTATTTTGCAAGCTTTTAAAAAAGGATCCATCACTGCAAAACATGTCCACCCCCATTTTGTACTCCTCTCATCCATCTTGCTCTATTTTGGTCTTCTTAAGAAACCTATTACCATGGCATCAAAGCACTGAAACCTCCTCCACAACCAACCTGCTTTAGACATTTTCTGCCCTAATTCAAGAGTTCTATGTTGTTCAACAAAAAACCCTAACTCCTGTTTTTTCCCCCCATCTTATTTTCCTACTCTTAAATTTGTATGCATCCCCCATATGTTTCACCCTTATCAAGGTGCTTCTTTTGCTGTCACACAGCAAGGAATATATTCTAAAAGTGTTTTATGAAACTGAAGATAAATGGATGGCATTAACCTAGGTTTGGCATTCTTTCAGATACTTCTAAATGCTAAGATACATTTTTAAGAATATATTTTTGGTTAAAAAAAAGAGTGACCATCCATTGTATATCCAGTTTCCCTGCTCTGCTTAGCTCAACCAGGTCCATAACTGTTTGACTATTCCACCAACGTGTTTAATTCAATATGTTTAGAGGACTGGAGAACATTGCATTACTACCTGCTTGTTGATTAGCAAGTAGGTTGCTCAGGAGAAAGATTGCATGAAACAACATCAGGAACATCATATGTGTGTGTGTGTGTGTGTGTGTGTAGGGGGGGGGAAAGGGAAGTATACTCAAAACTGGTGCTTGCATGAATGGAAATGAAAGTAATATTCTGCAATAGGAAAGGCTGGATTAGTCAGAATTATCTGCAGCTGAGAGCCTAAACTGGATTGTGCTATCTATTATGGAAGGAGACTAAATCAGGTGAGAACCTGAACTGCACATATCAGTGTCAGGGAAGAAAGTGCTGACAACCCTGAAAATACCAGTCTAACTGGTCGGAGGCATGTTATGCAGAGACAGACAAAGTAAACTTTTCAGACAAGGAAAAGTGATAAAAGTGCACAGTCATCTACTTCTCTAACATCTGCTGCTCTTTGTGGTCAATGGATTTATAGGTGCAGAAAGTGTGCGCCTGCAAAATTGAAACCCAACATTCCAACACAGTACAGCACAGAGATCCCATGACTTCACAGATGAGCAGGACGACGCCAGGTCCATGGGAGGAACCGCACAGCAAACCTGTCAGAAGCAGGTTGAAAGCTGCAAAATGGACATGCTTTTAAGTGCCGGTTTCATGGCCACAACATTATTCTTTGTCTCCTGTGGACATTATCCATACACATCAGAAATGTTTAAATCAATCAGCTGATTGATTAGTGGTGTCCTTTACCTGCATTCATTAGAAATGAGGCCAAACCTGCTAGTGCTGTTCACTGTGGGAGAGTGGCTAATGCTGAGGTTGAGAGTTGATTTCCTCAGAAATTTGCCATAGAATCTCTTTGAATGTATTTTAGCCAAGCCTGCTGCAAATCCTTCCACCAGCAAAGTCTTTAAGGAGCTTCTGCCATTCCCTACATCCATGGATCTAATAAGCAAAATATAAACTTCTAGTACAGGGGTCTTCAAACTTGGCCCTTTTATGACTTGTGGACTTCAACTCCCAGAATTCCTCAGCCAGTGTGCCTGGCTGAGGAATTCTGGGAGTTGAAGTCCACAAGTCATAAAAGGGCCAAGTTTGAAGACCCCTATTCTAGTAGAAGACAAGAACAGCTTCACTGGTTGTATTCAGAACCCATAGCCACATAGCTATGAGGGGGTATCACATTGGTACAAAAATAATGGTAAAATAACAATTAAAGGATTACTGTTGAACTCAATGGCAATGAATTCCTTGGTCCCAAGATTTCTTTAGCTTGGTAAACCACAACCCACTCCCAGACAACACATGCCAGATGGTTCTCTTCTCTACAACCAACATGTACTGGATAGTCTTCCTGTGTGAAAAATGCAGCTTCTCAAGGGGCCCATTTGCCAAGCTATCAAAATCCTGTGCCTTCTTTCCTTTACCTCTTATTCACAAGTGGTCATTCTGTCTTCCTTGATTGAAAGCCTTTCCTTTTACCTCTCTTTATCTTCTTAAGATGTTTCTTAGGAGTAAACTTTCTGTCTCTCCCTTAACTTGAAAATTTTGGTTCATCTTTTTTCTTTCTTCAATACTTCCAGGTTAATTTCTGCTCTTGTCCTTTCTTCCTCTTTGTTTAACTGTCAAAGTGTAATAGAATTATCTTGTAACTCACAACTTCACAGCTTATATCCTTTCCCAAATCTGAAGTTTTGTTATTCTCAATTCTTTGGAGAAAACCTCCTCCTTTTTTTGGGTGGTTTGATTTTCTGAATTTCTGATTTTCTCACAGACTCTACACTATCTGTCTACAAGCTCCTTATCTCTTCAATTGTATTCCTATTTATCTTAACATCTGAGGAGCCTGTTTCTTCTTCAGACTCCTTTTAGTTTCATCACCTTGCAATCAGATTTTTAGCAGCCAATTAATTTTCTAGCTTCTTATGGCAACCCTCTACAACCTGTCTGAGATTTATCCATTTCCCAACTCTACAGATAACTCTCTGAGCTGCATATACTTGACAAATATGTCCTGACAACAACTATTTTGGTTCTGTGTTCCCACAATGTTGACTTCATCTTGTCATTAGATCATGAATTAGACAGGCTAAAGTTGTTTTTAGCTGAACTAAGATTATAGTTCTGTCACTGTCCAAGGGCAGTCACAGATGTGTTAGGGTTTGACACCCATTATTTGGAGGATAGTCAGGAGACTACTAACACTTGAATCAGAGACAATAGAAGCAGGATAGGGTATGGAAAGGAGGACACCCAATTTCATGCTGGCCTCATTTTCTCCCAACTCAAAAGGTGGAGAGCGCTTAAGCTCACTCGTAGGGAGAGATCCTATGGCTTGTTTTCATGCTAAAAATAGATGTTGCATTAATGCAGTGGCAGAAAAAGAAAATGTGACCAAGCTTCTTGTGGGCCACATTGTTCTTATCTCCCCAAAAAATTGTTTAGGTGAACATCAGGCAAGAGGTAAAACACATGTAATTTGTTTATCCAACTGGATATCTTAAATTATTTAAATTCAGCTGATTTTTGCATACTTGTTCCTTGATATTCTAGAAAATATTTCTCTAAAAATTAAAGATCCTGAATTATATTAGTTAGCATTTGAGATATTTATCTAATAGCCAAGGTGGCTAGCATTGGATTTGTAGTGATTTTTTGGCTAGCCATGCTTGGTGTTTATGTTTTTATCTTTGCTTTAAGAGCTCCCAAAGTACCTGCCATTTGAGGGAGCTTACGGTAGTTTCTTAACATTCTGGAAACTAAGTTCTCAGGGGATTCTTTGAAATCTCTTAGCAAGCCTGGATAAACTATGGTCACAGAGAAAACTTAACATGGTTCTTTTTCATTGTTTTATTTTAACCCTCCACCTTACTGTAAAAATGGTTCTGGTGATACTTTTCTGTTTTGTACTACAACTAGAGGCTAATTTTGACAAATTGTTACTTTACTATGCTTGGATGGATTTCTTGAAGGCCTTAAAATGTCTCCTGTCTCATTAGTTTCCCTCTTTCTATTTGGAGCAGAAGTTGAACCACCTTTCACTTGTTTAAGCATTAAGGATGCCTCTTTGGGGAATTTAGGAGCAAAGTGGCTGAGACCATGTGATGTAAATGGATGGGTCTGGGATATTCTGTTTTCTTTCATTTTAGGAATGGAATATTTCTGCAGAAAAGAACATTCTTTTTTTTTGGGGTGAAAACCTTGTCATGTATTAAATTTTGGTGGTGGAACTGGAGGATGACAAAAATACATTGAGTGAGCTAAGGACTACAAGTTACCCATCCTGCTGTCAAGGCAATACAATTAGTCTTTGTTTAATGACCTCAGTGGTGACCAGCAAATCTGCCAGATGACACATCACTTGACCAGAACTGGTTTACAATGTCATTTCCACTGTAGTCATTAAGCAAAAAACCCTTGATTGTCCAGTGAGACATATGTGACTGCAACTTGCAATTTTACTGCCAGCTTCTCCATTGTCTCTGATAGTTGGAAGGCAGCTGTGAGGCAGAAGGCAAATGGTGATCCTGTGACTGCAGGATGCTGCATAAGTTGTAAATGCACCACAATATGAGTGGCATATAAATTTGGTAAATACATAAATAGCCCCCAACTGCAAAGCAGCCAAATACTGAGCCTTGCTGGCGCAGTTATTATAAAGCACCAGGCTAGAAAGTGGGAGACCCTGAACCATGGTGATGCAGTGGTTAGAATGCAGTATTGCAAGCAAACTCTGCCCACAACCTAGAGTTCGATCCTGACCAGTTCAATGTTGACTCAGACTTCCATCCTTCCGAGGTCGATAAAATGAGGACTAGATTGTTGGGGGTAATATGTTGATATGTTAGACAGCCTAGAGAGGGCAGAGAGTGCTATAAAGCAGGGTCCCCAACCTATGGTCCGTGGCCCACTACTGGCCCATGGCCAACTGGATCAAGGCCAACTGGATCATGCTCTAGTGCCCATGACCCCATTTGTGCATGCACGTTGTGCATGCGCACATGGCTAGCAACAGCGGTGGCTAGCACCTGCATGCCTGCACAAATGGGGCTGCTAGTGCCATGCAGGTTACATGGCCTGTTTGTGCATGCGCATGGCACTAGCAGCAGTGGCGGCTACCCCCGGTGTGCATGCATAAACAGGGCTGCTAGCCCATGCAGGTATGTGCAGCTTGTTTGTGCATGCATATGGCGCAAGCAGCAGTGGTGGTTAGTGCCTGCACACCTGTGCAAACAGGGCCACTAGTGCTGTGCAAATTTCCCAGCTGCTCCAGGCCGCCAGCATGAAAAGGTTGGTGACCTATGCTATAAAGCACAATGTGGTGGTATATACGTCTAAGTGCTATTGCTAAATCTCAATTACTTGAAAATGGGGACACAGTGTCAGTCATGTGAAGACTGGTTTTAAGCTTACTTTTTCAGTGTTGTCATAACTTCGAATACTTGCTAAGCAGGGCAGTTGTTAAGTGCGAACTGCTATGGATGATTCCTACTCCCACTATAGGAAAAGAGAACTCAGTGGGAACTAGACTATCACTAACATGGTCAGTCACTTAACTTGTGTGACAAATGGTCTATTACATTGACCAAACAGCTGGTAAAATGACAGTAATCCATTCTCTGTATAATTTTCAGGGTTCAGTTAAATGCTGCCTGAATCAAAAACCACTACTGGTTGGAGCTATTATTCTGTCTGGAACAGGCATGTCAAACTGCCAGCCCACAGGCCGGATGTGTCACACTGAAACCGCACTCACCCCATTGCTGGCAATGGGGAAGTCGCGATATGTTGCACGACGTCACGTGACATCGCGAGTTTGATATGCCTGGCCTAGAACAATACTTATCTGATGGCATATAGGAATGACCTAAGGGGGACAGGAAGAAGATCCTTAGATGGGAAAAAAGCATGGAAGCATTTCAGAAGGGACCCTCTGTAGTTTTCTGGAAGCTAAAAAGAGAGGGGAGAATTTCCTTCTGAAATTCTTTCCACCCTTCCCTTCCAACTGCTGACTAAGCTGCCTCTTATCAGACTTTGTCTAAGCTGTGGTTCTTCCTTCTCTCTCCCAAGGCCATTCTCACATTTTATCACAACCTAAGACTGGGACCTCCCTATTTCAAAGGCCATTACATGAAAGCATTGCTGTTCTATTCGAGCAACCCTTGCCTGGTTTAACAAATACTATTTGCTATTTTCCAAACTGCCATTCTAAAGCAGGTCACCATCCTTCTGCTGCCTGGCAAATCCTGGAAGTGGCCTAGAATCAGATGTGGGACCCTCTTTCTCCCCCCCCTTACCCTTTGATGCTCACCCGTTGCAACAGGCTGTGTTGAAGTGCATCCCGTTCAATTCTGAGTGTTTTTGCCTAAAGTTTCAGAATCCTGTTATCTACGCGGGATGTTCTCAGTCTTTCCTTGATTTGAAATAAAATGTTGGCTTCAGCTTGCATGCATTGATCTATATGGCTATTTCCCCTTCGTTCCTTCATATCCCTTAGAGATGAAAGTACTTTCAATGCATCCTGTATTGCTGCCCATAAAGCTGCCAGCTGCTTCTCCTTTAAGGCCACATCACCTACCTTTAAAGCAGGTAGGACTGTGTCCACCTCCACGATCCCAAATTCTATTCAGTAAGGCCTACGTCATCAATTATGAAGGTGAAGCAACATGAATAACACGTTGTGCTGATGACAAGTATCATGCAAATGGCAAACGATGGCAATCAAACCATTCCAGATAGCTGCTGTACCTTCTAGCTTCATGTGTATGGCAGTTGAGTAAATGCACAGTTGAGGTAGGCAGTGGGTTTAGCCTTTATATGAGCCAGGGCACTGGCTCCGAACAGCTGCTTCTGTTGGATTGGAAATGTTTTCCTTTGTTTTCAAATAATTCCTTTGGAAAATAATTACAGCAGCAAATAATGAGCTAAAGCTTTCTCTGTGCCAAGGCTCCTGCTGCTTGAAGGCAAGTAATCATAAGCTGGTCATGGTTTTGTGTCAAGGTTGTCAGATCTTTGGCCCAGGAGTCTCACTGGATGCAGCCAAACTGTCCCTCTGGCTCTGCAAACCCCTTTATCATCAAATCAGCCACCTCCGGTTTTTCAAAACAGGCACATTAATGTAAATGGATGAAAATTGTTTCTCCCCCCTCTTTCTCTGTTCCCTATTGCCTCCCCCAGGCTCTGATATGCGAGCCCCAGTTTTTCATTTTTCTGGTTCGTTTTTACAGCTGGCATCTTCCCACCACTGTTTTCAGTGAGTATAGCAATCGCCAGCAACTCCATCTACACATTCTCAAGCGATGGTTATTTTTGGCACAAGTGTGTCTCAGGAATGTGTATTTGCATTCCTACGAGGAAGGCATAAATAGACACCTCCCACTCACCCCCACCCCCCAACTAATGATGCCTTCTCAGAAGGATACAGTTTTAGAAAAGAGTTCAGTTAGGTGATTAGATGCTATTGTGTAAGCAAGGCATGCTTATCCTTCGCCTGTTCAGGAATGTCTTTGTGATCAGTATGTTTTAAAAGAGGTTAATATATTCCTCTTTCGGAATGTCTACTAGTCATTGAATCAGATTAGAAGTGATACTTTTCGTACCGGTAGTGATGCTTTGTTATTGTTTTTTTCCTTACAGAATTAAACACTATGCATGCCCTGATATGGACTGGCACATTAAAAGGGAGGAAAGGAATTGCAGCTTCTGGCCTCTGTGCCCGCAACACAAACTACTTCTCTCTGCATTGGGAGGAAGTTCTGGATCATAGGAAGCTGCTTCCCATGCACTATGTTGATTGCTTATTTTTTATTGTATTTTTATTAAGATGTATTAAAGTAAAAAGATAAAAACTAATACAAACTAAAAAAAAATGAAAGAAAAAATAGGGAAGGAAGAAAAAAATTAAGACAATAGTAAAGAAGAAGAAAAGAACTATATAAAGAAACGACTTCTGCCTTCATATAATATAAACTCTTTTAATAGCTTATCCCCTACTTTTAAAATATAACAAATGATCTCTTTCCCCCATATCCATATAATAATAATAATAATAATAATAATAATAATAATAATAATAATAATAATAATAATAATAATAAGAAGAAGAAGAAGAAGAAGAAGAAGAAGAAGAAGAAGAAGAAGAAGTTGGAAGGGACCTTTGAGCTCATCTAGTCCAACCCCCTGCTCAGGCAGGAAACCCTATACCATTTTGGACAAATGGCTGTCCAGTCTCTTCTTAAAAACTTCCAGTGTTGGAGCATTCACCGCTTCTGGAGGCAGGTTGTTCCACTGCTTAATTGTTCTAACTATCAGGAAATTTCTCCTTAGTTCTAGGTTGCTTCTCTCCTTGATTAGTTTCCATCCGTTGCTTCTTGTCCTGCCTTCAGGCACTTTGGAAAATAGCTTGACTCCCTCTTCTTTGTGGCAGCCCCTGAGATTATTTAGAAACAAATCCTTATTTAGAAACAAATCGTTAAAGCCTCATTGTTCGGTTCTGGTCAGCAAAAGTTCCTTAGGGTTATCAGAGGTATCAATCTACCTATTTTAACCTTGATCAAATAACCCAACTTCATACTCCTTCCTTTTAACAATCTTGATCTTCAATCTCTTCAAATAATGTCCTAGAATTGGTTTTCATTTTTTCATTGTCCCTTCTCAAACAATTCTTAAAAGCTTTAACAAATGTCTTTTGTAAATCCAACTTAAGAAAGTTATCCAGGTGACTCTTTTGGTTGGTTATTTGTATATCCTTTTTAATTATTAAGTCCCTAGCTGTTTTGTTTTGTATGTCCAATGTAGCATCCAGTGTAGTATCATTCTTGAAGCCTGTCATATTAAAATCCATTTTCAGATCAATCTCAGTTTTTCTGGTAAAACCTATTCCACTTCCATAATATATTTTAAACACAGTCTATGTATAGAGGCAGATGCTCTTAAAATTAATTTCTGGATCCATTGTTCAAAAATGTCCAATGTTAAAATATTTTCCTTCATTCTGTATTTATGTCAAATTTAAGTGTCCTCTTCCTTTAACTAGTTTCCCCCCTTCTCCTCCTTCCTTAGGGTTTTCTTTAATTTTTATTCTGTCTTTTTTTTCATATAGAATCCAAGGTGGTGAACATACGTAATATTCCTTCCCCTTCCTATTTTCCACACAACCACCACCCTGTGAGTTGAGTTCTATTGAGATTGACTTCATTCCACTACGGTTGTTCGCTCTGCTTCACATAACCATTTCTTCACCAGTAGTAGTTTGGCTGTGCATTAAGCTGATGGCTTCCAAAGCTAAACCTGCTCTGTCATAGGACTTTTCCCATGGAGTTTCGTTCATGTTTCTAAAGGAAGGCATGTTTTATGAAATGGGTTGAAGGAAAGCAAACTGAAATGGGCCCAGAGTTGCATGCATATCTAACAACCCTGATGCAATAACCAAGAACAGGATATGGCATAAGTTTGTAGACTTGCACAAGAAACAGGGCACTCACTCGTTGTACCGTAGCTCTTTGCAGGCATTACTCAAACCTTCTATAATACAAGGATGAATTGGAATTTATCCTGTGAGCTGGGGGGGAGGGGTCAACACATAGGAACCGAACAGCAGAGATTGTAGTTATCTAGAACCCAAGACTCATAGAGCTTTATGCAGTGTTCCCTTGTCTTCTAGAGATGTCCATGTTTAGAGAGATAGCACTTGTAGACAGATACCATGTGTAAAATCATGAGGTGGGAGCTGTTCTGCCTCTGTTTGCACATCCTATGATGCGTTTTAGGTAGTGCATTCTGGTAGCTCCAGAATGAGCCGGAAACAGGGAAGGTTATTAGGACTATGAGTTCTAATGAGTCAGAGAGTTGTGCTTAAACCTCACCTCACTGGAACTTCATGGTCCAACCATTTTTATGGGTTAACCTATCTCACATCTGGGAAGAAACTCTTCTGTACATCAGCATGTGTGTCAAGGAAAAAAGGGTAAAATGAAGCACTAAAACTGCTATTCAACAGGGAGAAGAACTCGTCTCAAGCCACATTAGAGGTCTTCAGACAGCAAAATAACTCACCTCTCCCTAATATGCTGATAATATGCCCTCTTTTTTCTATCTAGTAGCCCGGGGTGCAGCTTTTTTTTTTTTTTTTGCTTCCTTAGAATGCAAATTAAAGTTTTTTCCCCCCAGGTGTGAATTGGTCTGGAATCAAATATTAATCTCTTGATTTACCTGTATTTTGCTGTATTTATGAAGTACCGGAACATTGTCTTACTTTCCATACAATTAGAGGCAGTTAGTGTAGGTTCTAGAAGATTACATTATTTTGCCCTTGGCAAGAAATCATGATGAACATGCACTTGTTCTTGAAAACTTTCCTTATGCTGTACGCCAGTTACATACATCCAGTGTTGCATTAGTTTCATTGGGTCTATGCAATCATCCACAACTATTAGCTTCAACATTTATTGAAATGACACTGCAGGAGCAATGATATCACTTGCTCTTTTACTTCAGGCTAGTTTGCACAACCTTTGAACTAATAAAGGGAACAAAATCAAACTGCATATATAGCACTACTCTAAACATCAGTCACAGCTAGTTAACGCAATAGAATTCTGATCCTGTTTATTGCTGAGGCTAGGTCAGTGGCGGCGAACCTTTTAGAGACTGAGTGCCCAAACTGCAACCCAAAACCCACTTATGCATCGCCGGGTGGCAGGTGGGCATGGCCACCAAGTGGGCGTGGCCACCGAGCTGTCACTCGTGCTCACTTACTCGCTCGCTGTCCGCTCCGACTCGTGCCTGCTCTCTCACTGTCTGCAGCAAATGCTGCTTCTGCCGAAAGTTGCTCCTTTTATAGCCTCTTGCCTATTCCCAGACTGTGCATGTGCAGAGAGCTGCACATGCGCAGAGAGGAGGAGGGAACAGCTCGGCCCAGCAATGGTTCGTGTGCCACCAGAGACGGCTCCGCGTGCCGCCTGTGGCACGCTTGCCATAGGTTTGCCACCACGGGGCTAGGTAGTCAGGGAGAATCTGAAAAGTCGGTCTTAATCAGTCATTGTGTGGCAGAGAGCCTGCGTGCAGGGAGAAGGAAAGACTCATAGGTCCTTCTGTTAAGTGAGAATTGCTCAGTGGGTTTATCTCATTACCTCCCTTGGAGATAATGTTTTCAAAGCTGAGAATGATTTTTCATTTCTAAAAAAAATAAAAAATAAGCATTCTGAATTCTAACGTAAATGGAAAGTGCAAATGAAAACATTAAGTTATAAGAAAGATGTGATAGCTCAGCTTCAAAAGAAATAAGGGAAGGATGGTAGTTAAACCATGCTTAGAAACTGGTCAGAATACAAAGCAAAACAAAGCAAAGCAAAGCAAAGCAAAGCAAAGCAAAACAATCTCTTTGTTCTTATTCACAAATGAATTGTGGAGGATTTGAACTTAGAGCAATATGAATTTTGAATAGCCTCCATGCTCCTAGTCCTTTATTATTATTATTATTATTATTATTATTTAGATCTAACAGTGATAATAGAATTGACACTACAGTTGGGATAGTTTTTGCATCTGAAGAACACTGCAGGCTCATGTACCATGAGGTTTACTTCTGAGCCAGGTAAAACAAGAACTTCCCATGATGTTGGTGAGATCTTGTAATCATCAGTGAGATGATAAGAGTCCTAAAGAAGCTGAGCCAATTGGTAAAATGGTAACATTTTAAAAGGTGTTAGCAGATTGGACCTAGAACCTATCTCCCATCTGGTTGCTGATCCTTTTTCTTTCTTACAATGAATAATAGTGCATGTCCAAAACATAGCCCATTAAATAAGGTTAAACGTCTCAGTTCTCAGAGGTGCTATTATAATTCTTTTTTGTAGGAAAGGTCAGGTGACCAGCTTGGCTAGAAAGGTCCAGTGGTGAGGTCTTGTGCTGTGGCATTCTCTTCTGATGAACTGAACTAGAGACAATGCGATGGGAATACAAAGCTGACATTTCAGGGCTCTTGATGTTCGATTCTGGCTGTATTGCTTCTGTAATCATTCCTTGTTCGGGTTTGCCATTGGAGAGGTTCACTGAAGATACAGAATTATGTCTCTTGGACGGTGGTGGGCTGTAGTTTTGAAATCGCACTGTTTTCACTTGCTGAAAATAGAATAAAGAAATCTGGAGTTAATTTACTCCCAGAAGGCTTGCAGAAACATTGCTGTGCCACTGTATAAAACATACCCCAAACAGGCAAACTAAATTCTGTTTTACAATTTCCCCAGCAAAATGGAAAAAGACAAGTTACCTTACCTCTCTCATAAAATATCATCGTGTGTAATACTTTGAGCATATTGGACAGAATTTTGGAAAGGTGAGTTAATGGTTGTATCTACAGAACTAGCTTTGTTTTGGAATGTTTTTGTAAAGGAGCAACATTTCTGAGACATACATTATGTGAGTCTTCCACACAACTATCGAGCCATTTACAGCTGAATTATAACGAGAGAGATCAGTAGCTGAGAGAAACTTTCTTTACATGGAATAGAAACTGTGCCGTGGATTGGGAAGTACAGATGACTAACTCTTAAGTAGATTTATGTAAGATCATTCTTTTGATTTAATATGGAAGTAAAATCAGTCTTGTTCTTATAAAGAACTTATAAATGTTCTTATAAAGAACACTGAAATATTATTTGCGAAGTTAACTGAATTTGAAATAATGTTATGTACATAATCACTGTTATAATACTAATTTAGTGATAACCACTTATAAATGATGTTTATTAACGCCAGTTAACTTCAGTCTTGAACATATTTAATGCCAAAGTATAATCTTCAGGAATAAGGACTATTTCATGTGTGTTAGGAGAACAGACTGTGTGGTGTACACTTGGTGCTGTTATTGAAAAAATAAGGTAGAGTGTCTATCTGATTGAGAACTGCTTTCTGGGAAATTATAAATGATGATGAATTTTTAATATGATAGAACAGGAGAAATCATTAGATACAAGGGAAACATGTTATTTATATTTAATTTAAATTTAGACTTTTTCCAGTAGGCCAAATGTGGCTTTTGGTCTGAAAACTTTAATGCATATCACTAAATTCTCACAGAATTGCCAAGAGTTTTTATTATCTTAACACTTAACAACTATAACTCTGTCACTGGAGGAATAGACCCTATTATTACCTTCTCAGTGGTGTTTTTGAAGGTGTCTGGTTTCACCAGAATAGAAGGTGGAGCAGATGCAGGTGGTTTCACAGCTAGTTCATTCTTTGGTACTTCACTGGTATCCAAAATGACCGAGCCACATACAGAAGGAGCTCTGCTGCTTCCGCTTCGGGGCAATAGCACTAAGGAAGAATTATGAGAGGCACTCAGTTTGATTCCTGTATCAGCTATGCCAACTCCTCGGGGCAAAGAGGAAATAGATTGATATATTGGTGTTTGTTGAGATCGTGCTGGAGTTGGAGGATGTCGCTGAAGAGAGCTGGTTAAAGGAATAAGGGCTCCTGGTTGCAAAGGTTTCTGTAAAGATCCACCTAGAAGACAAACAATTAAAGAGAGGAGGGTTAAGATAACAATAACAACAATCCACCTTGTTGAGAATTCATATTATGAGAATTCATATTAAAAAGGGTGGGAGAAATCCATTGAATTGCAGGGTTTAACTGAATTCTAGAGTTTGGGTGGATCACACTATGTGACATGCTACTAGAAAGTGAAGAGCTGTTAGGAAATTACAAGGGTGAGCTAACACTGTAGCAGAGTACATGGTTTACATGAAGTATGTTCTAAGCTCATTTTCTCCTGAACTAATGAACCCCAGGAGGCAGATTAATCTGTGCTCCTCCAGTTCCATTGGCTACTAGGAAAATGATATGACTCACAGGTTCAACTCATTTTTCCTTTTGCCCTTTATGCTTAGTGTTCAGTAATCTAGACCAGGGGTCCCCAACCCCTGGTCTGTGGCTCAGTTCCAGTCCACAGCTCAATGGGAACCAGAATGTGCAAGTGGCACACGAGCACAAATGTGTGAAGCTGCATTTGTGCAAACGGCACAGGTGCACACAAAACTACCCCTCTCCTCCCCCGCTGCTGCCAGTGCTGCCAGTCCACAGAACTGGAAAGGTTGGGGACCGCTGGTTTAGATTTTACATGAAAAATATTTACTGGGACCCCTGTCAGAGGGGACAGCACTGGACTAAGATGAACAACAGTCTGACAGAGAGGAAGACATGCCTGTATATTACTCTCTTCTTTTTAAATACCTACTCAAACTCAAGCTTTGGCAGAAATTTTGTTTAAAGTTTGAATTGAAATAAATACTCAGCATGTGCCTTGGAGCTTGCATATATTCACCCAATTAAAGTTGTATTTGTCTTTCTTTTCTCACTAAGGATTTTTTTTTTTAATGATTGAAGCACAGACATGTTTTTCTAACTATGTACTTTGTAAATGGGACCATGGAATTTGCTTCACTTCATTGCTCACTTCATTTCTTTTATTTGCAGAAACCACATTGGTATCATCACTCATAGTTTTTGTCACTAGCCTTTTTTTTCTTTTTGCATTGTCATTTGCCTTGCTTTGCACTGGCTGCAGCAGATTGATTAAATAAAACAGCTATTGGGAACAATTAAGTGTCACCTGTACTATGCTGCTCTGTGGCAGAATATAGAAAAATTGTGACCTACTCATAGGTTCCAACCTTGATGTTTCCTTGTGACTTTCCCAATTTTTCCTTAGAATGCCCAAATGAATGACAAATGCCCAAAGTATTAGGAATAAAGAAGGCAGAAGAGAGTATTTACTGCTCAGATGCCAACAAAGGCCCCTGAATAGCCCACCAATTCCCAAATAGAAACAAGTGTATAGAGAGAAGTTTTTAATAAGAGTCTCATTCACACCCTTTGTGCATTTAATTTGGAACGAATGAAGACTGAACCGAATGGATTCTGCTAAGCATTTCGTTTGCTCTAAAACAAATGTGTATAATGGTCTATAAACTACCATGTTCAATTATGATGCCTAATAATGGTTACTGTTTTCCTCTGAGCTCATTTTTGTGCCTAGCAGAATGTTTTCTGCCAATATAATTCTATAGTAATTCTACACAAATATTGTTTCAGACTGAACACTGACCTCATTCAGTTTCCGAGAATTATATAGTATCAGATTTTTAAAGTTGCTGCCAACACTTCTTATTTTATCCTTTCAGTCTCTAAACAAAGACCCTGAGCATAGCAGGGAGAGGTAGAATTTTAACTTGATTTCTCCCCTCATAAAAATTTATCTGCCACAGAGTGTCTAAACATTTGATCCTCCTACACTTTTTAGATCTTCCAGGCACTGTATAAATACATCCTTGCCTTTGGTAGGGCTGAGGTCTGATCCAGCTTATTATGTTTACTACATCCATCCCGAGTTTTAGTGTATAATTAAAGATTTCTAGTCATATCTCTGGCCTTTGGGGAACAGGCCCACTTGTTTGTTTCTCATGCTAGGACTTACTCTTCTTATTGCTACTCCGTCCTCTTCTCAGTGATGGTGTGTGCACTGAAGCGCTGGGCAAAGAGAGATTCCTCACAGGTGAAGTCAGAGATTTTAAAGGTCTGCTTTGCCCTGGACGGTGCCCTGAGATGCTTCCCTGGGATGAAAGTGAGGAAGTGGATAATGTCCAAGTTGCATAAAGGGAGGGCATCTTTGAATCCGAGAAGCTGGAGGATTTTCTGTTTGTTCGGGAGAGCAAAAGAAGAGGGAGAGAGGTGGTTTATTAGAAGCAGATATCTTTCAGGTCATTACATAATAAACATATGTTATAGTTCAGATTCAGGAATTTTATTTACTTTTTCATTAGAAAAGTAAAAACAAAATGCAGATAGTCCACTTCGGCAAACATTTGTACATTCTGAACCAAAATATCCTTGCAGATTATTTTAATCTTGCATTTAAATTTTTTTTAAAGATTTTTTTTCCACCCATTACTCTTCCAGACACTGAGAATTGTAATGTTAATGTTGCAGGTTCTGCATTTCTACAAAGCAAACTAAAACATGATGACTCATCTTCTAATGATATATATAGCTCATGCCTATTATAATTACTTCTACCCAGCTATGAATATTTGAAGTACTATGGTATGTGAAACATCTGACTCTCACAGAAAGTGAGCCATTTTGTTCTGACCTTACTAGTAATGTTTTGATTATTTTCTGAGGTATCTAATAAGATAAGGTTGGATCATCTGGAAGTTGAATCATGGCAACTATATGTCCTCCAGAGAGGTTTTATTTCTCACCTAATCTGGATAGGCTTACTGACCCACCTAAGGTAAAGGATTTAGGAGTTGGAACATTTATATACCAACATTTTTCTGCCTACTCACCTAACAAGCCCATCCAGATTAGGAGGACATCTATGGTTTCCTCTAACCAACTTGCTCAATCTGAAGAAGCTACTTGGATAAGCAGCAAAGTATTTTGAACCAACAAGAAGTTCAGTAGCTATGACTCAACTTCCAGACCACTCTACCTGGATGACTGAGAATCTTCATCAACATAAGATTAGATCACTTCTTAAGAGATCAAAGCAGCCTGCTTCAACTTTTCAAATTCAAAACATTTTGCACAAATCAAATCCAGAAATATACAGTTCCATTCAGGTCTATCCCCACAGGCAGTTACTACTTTGGTAAATATTAGCAGCATAAATCCTTTGGCAGGGTAAACACATTCATTGTATGGGAATGCTTGCATGCTTCTGTGACTGACGAGTCTGCTAATTTGAATTAATCATATTTTAAGGTGTTTTTATTTTTAGCTTTTGGCTTTAGTCTGCTATTGCTCTACTGCCTCATACAAATGTTTCTTCCTCTGTTTAGCCTATAAGCCAGCTGCAATTACTTGTACAATTTATTTTTCCCACTATGCGCTTATAAAATTAAGGGAAAGTCGTCCACTGGACTGGGTAGAAATGGGTAATGGGACTGGTATCTGTGGTTCTGCTTTATAAGGCTGCAGGTATTTAAATGTGGGACGGGAGATGGATAATGACTGTGGATAGACAATTTATGTAATGATTCAGAATTACCAAAATTGTCCATTATTCAAGTAAATCACTTGGAAATAAAAATCAGTGGCGGGAAAGCGTTGCAAAGATAACAAGTATGTGCAAATATATAGAGAGTTAATTTCATGTTTTCTAGTTTATATGGAGAAATGTGTATGGGAACAGAAGCAAAATTTATTCAGTCTCCCAGAAAATAATATAACAAGGAAAGCTGATAGATTTTTTTTCAGTAGACAAAAATAGGTTTCCAAAGTTCATGACCCTTCAGCTGCAGCAGTTACCTATAAGACAGAAGGACCAATTTGGTGATGGGGAGTGGTAAGCTGTGGAGGAAGAATGAGCTTGTGAAATCACCATGTCCAGAACTGTTCTTTGGCATAACTCACAATTTTCATGAGGACATTGTCCCTAAGGCAAAACCTCTAAGGACAAGGATGCTTCAAACATGCCAGAAACAAGAGACAAAGAGGCACAAACAGGATATTAGTCAGAATCTTTCCTGGTTGTAGGAATGGACCATCACTCACCCAAACAGACCGACTTTTTTTTTTAGTAGTAGTAGTAGGAACAATAAATGTTTCTAGAGGCCCACAAGCAGAACATATGCTAATAACTGAAAAGAAGATCCTTCTGGAGGAAGAACTATTTATATTCAAGGCAGTGGGTAGAACTGAAGAGCTGCTCAGGTAGCTAATTGTAAACAGTTATAGGAGATACTACCTGCTTATATCAGAACCTTTACCCAAGGCCTGAGGCAGTTTAATTATGCTTGAACACAGCTTGAATATAGAAATGGGTCTCCTATAAACAAGCTTCAGTCAATCTTCAGTTGTATATTATAAAAGTTATGACTAGCTTAATGCCATTTGGTATTTGATTCTTTAATGTAACCCCAATGGGAGCTTTGACAAAGTAGCTTTCAAGCTACATTAATTAAGCTTTGGTTTCAAGAAAAGAAAGCATTTCCTGAAAGGAGCATTCTTTATTATTAAAATTTTAAGGTGAAACCCCCCCCCAACAACCGACACTACTGTACCTCTGATGCCCAATTGGCAAAAAACAAACATTTGTATCTACTGCTTATACTTAAAAAAGCTTATTGATGAAGCACCGAGGAAGCAATGATCTTGAAAGACATAAATCCACCAATTATTCTGTTTCTTACTTGTAATTCTATTTTCCAACTGTGGGTCCACCCCTTTTTCCTTCCAAAATTATTGCAGTCCAATCTGATTGTTTCTTTGCTCATGTTTTTCCCCTGATGAGGCCAACAAGGTTACAGAGCTCTTAAATTTGTTAAATTGTTGAGACTGCCAGCAATTTCTGCATGAGCAGAGTTGCTTTAATAACCTAAGTGGTCCTGATTTGCTGTGAACTTAAACCAGCAGCATTTGTGCTTCTTCTCAGGGAGAAAAGAAAAAAAACATCACCTTGTAGTCCATTCTGATAACATTCCCGTGACTAGTTTTTGCTTTGAAAAAAATTATGGTTTAATCACGGGACAATGATTCATCACAATATTGAAGTTGTCAGTTTATTATGAATTTGTTTCAAAAGGATGATGCACAATATTAGTGTTCATAAGTAAAGTACTTTATAAAACTGCTTCCAATCTCCTGGGATCTGTGTTGGATTGTTCACTTTACTGGCCCCAAGGTGTGATTGGAGGCCATGTCATAATAAAATGTGCCTGAAAAATGAAGAATAGCTGGCTTTCTTCATTGGGAAGGAATTTAGCGTATATCAGCAAGCATAATTCTAGGCCCAAAGTGGCCTTGGTGTTTCCAGTTTAAATTGAGCAATTTAACATGATAAAACACACGGGAAGAAATGCGTAAAATAATAACATGGTTAGTTAGGTAGCTGTTTGAGCATTCCACATCTCAAACCACAGATTAAAACCTGTCATTTTTTTCACTGTTTACCCGCAGTTCATATGCTCAGGGATTACAATATTCAGTTATCCAAACATAACATAATAATCTCAAGAAACACCGTTTTGAAGAATAACACATTGTTCTCTCAGAATTAATATAGGGGCTTGAGAGATCCACTCAAACTCATTTGTTGTCTAGCTAATATGGTTGAGATGCGCCATGAACAAGTATATCCTTTCTCTTCTACTATTATCCATTCTGATTAAGGGGACTAGGCACTAAAGAAAGCCACATTTTATTTAAGGTCAGATTTTGTTTTCATTTAAGAAGGTGCTCTCAACCTGTACCTATTTCTAACTTTATTTTATTTTACAATGGTTCATTTGCATTTGTGTTTATAAATTTCATCTTGGCGGGGAAATAGATAAGTGATCTCTTATCATTAAGGAAAAGTTTATAAAAGAAGAGGGGAAGAGAAAGTTTGGAAATTGTTTTGGATAAAACATAAAATAATCAACTTTGGATGTCCGAGCTGAAATCCAGACATGCTTGAGATTAAGATCAAGAACCTCTAAACTGTGAGAATAGATTGCCTTGACCCTTCTCAGAATTGACTTTTATCCATAAACTGAACACACAGTTTACCAAAATTGCTGGGAAGGCCACTTATATTCCTTTGCAAATTATTGCTTTGATTTCTAAAAGAATGACAGAAGAAAAATATTCCCAAATTCAGATCTGGACTCATACATTTTGCTCAGCTATTTTGCTTTTCCCACTAAATCTAAAAGAAAACATCAAAAACTTTGCTGAAGCATTTATGGGAAGATGAACTCAGTTTTACTCATCCCTAAATAGCTGAGTACATTATATTTTACTTTTCAGTTAATGGTGATTACTGGCAGATTATCTTACTTTTCAGTTAATGATGATTAAGAGGACACTTTTCAAGAACAGGCTGAGACTGGGAAGCAATTCATCGAATGAGTAAACTGAAAATTCAGGAGTGGTATACAGTAATTGGAGAATGCAAGGATTTTCCTTCCAATGCTGTTTTGCAATTATTTTCTTCATTAAAATAAACCTTTCCAACCTTTGATGTTCCTGCATCAAGGTTTCTTCTACCTGTCTGTGAAGATTCTCAGTCATCCAGGTCATGGTTGTTCAAAGGTGCTTTTTCAGGAGACAACTGGACTTTCTTGTTTTTCTTTGAAGATGTTTTGCTTCTCATCCAAGAAGCTTCTTCAGCTCTGACTGGATGGTGGGGAATGGAAGGATTTATATTCCTTGCAGACAGCTGGTCATTTACATTCTTTTAGAGAGTCATTGGGGCCATTTGGAGGTCCAGTTGTCTTCTGAAAAAGCACCTTTGGGTTTCTTCTACATATTTCTTTACCACATTATTTTATTTTTATTGATTCAATTTTTATGGCCACTTATTTCAACCAAGTGATTCTTGTTTGCTTCAGTAACTCACTTTTTACTGAATAGTCAGGCCTGCTAAGCATTCTGAGATTAACCATTTCTATTTCCAGGAGAAAGAGAGTCTATTTTGAGCTGATTTCATATGAAAACAGAATATATTTAGGGCATTAGAGAATTTATCTCCACAGGTCTTCAGCTGCAGCTTCAGCTTTAGCTCTATTTATATATAAATAGAGCTTTGTTAGTTTTACAATCATAAGTGCTTAATAAACAATGTGTTGTCTTGAGTCCATTAGTAATTCAGTGGTACATATTAACTTCTTCAGTCTAGGCCAACATATAATGCTTTAGCTTTATACAGGATCTCAGGCATATTGTCACCTATACATCCATATCTAACTTAAATATATGCAACAAGAAACTACAACAACTCAAGAGTTAATTTTTCAGAACTGCCAAAGATGAGAGAAATCTCTAAATTATAAAACTATTGTAAGAATAGTTTTCTCTGGTGAAATAAAACTGTGTAGAAAATACATTTTTATTGTCTCAATAGTCTGACTAAAGGGTGGGGAACATGCAGTTTTGTAGATGTTTTATTATTCCTACTTAGCCTCACCACTAGGCTCTGTAGAGTAGCCTAAAAGATAAGAGCCTCTGTGTTCATTAAGTTTGCTTTGATTTTTCTTTCAGCTAATTCAAGGAGAAGGAATCTGGTGCTTTTGTTGTTGAGTTGAGATATTGATTCCCACTCCCTGTAAAACTAGAAGGGGTGAGACAAAATTGGTGTGCTTTAGTTTATGCTCCACCCTCGTGGAATAACCTGCTCCCAGAGATCTTAATAGCCCTGTCCCTGATGAAACTCAGAAAGGCAATCTTTCCTGCAAAGCTTTTAATTATTGTTAAGTATTTATGATTTCCGGAACTAAGCATGACTGCATCATATGGACATTAACACGCTTATGTAGTTATATTTGAACTTAATTATTTAGTGATTTTTATGTTCAATTTTGTAAGCAACTGAGAGTCCTTAGAGAGCAAGCAATATAGGGTATAAAATACTGTAAGTAAATAACTGAGTAAGGAAGGAAATAAAAAGTTTAGATGCATATACTAGATGGGACTCAGACTCAATTTAATTGAGAAACCATTTTTTACAGCCAGATTCTATACCTCTCAGAAGGCTATGACATGAAAGCAACATAATTCCCATATGGTTCATCCATCTTGATCTGATATATTTTATTTATTTATTGTTGAATTTATACCTCGACTTTTTGCTTATTTCAGCATTCACAGTAGCTTACAATACAGAATACAGAAATAAGTTATCTCTGAACATGAAAGCTCTTATGTAAGCAAAATAACTAACCGGACTTGATAGACCAGTTTTTGTAACTAACTCTTAATACTTTGGATATTGTAAACAAGGCTTGGACATAAACAAGTTGCTTCTCCTCTCTCCCTTCCTGTTTCTTTTATTTCTTTTCCATTTTTATCACCTTTCTGATATTCCTTACCCTCACTGCTTTCTACTGGAGATTCTAGGGGACAGGATTTTGAAAAAAATCATAGGATAGTTAGTTAGAGATGATAGTTAGAGAAGATAGTCATGGTGTAGTTTTCATGGGGAAAAGTGGTGTGTTCATTTCCATAAATATAATAGTTCTTACTGAGTGTTCTGGTTATTTAGCTTAGATGTCCCTGAATGGCTTAAACAATAAATATGCTTCATTTTAAAAATATGTGTTTCAAAAGTGTAAGTAATGGCCAGGTTAACCAAGCCTTTGTGGGAGTTTCTACAGGTATTGTGAAAACTTGCAGTCATATAAAAGGTAATAGTAATTTACTATTTCACCTTTTGGACGGAAATAATTGTAATGCCACTTCTATCCCTAGGATTGCCCTGAGTTCTGTCCTGAGCATTGCTCAACCATGACAGTAGTTCATGCATTTAAGAAAATGCACTATAATCTACTCCAGTTTGTGGCGTAAGAAATTTGTTAATTTTTAAGGTATCTTAAAAGCTTTTGTTAAAAAGTTTTCCTAATGTTTATTTAATCACCCACAAAAAAACACTGCATAACAAATGCTGTAAAAAGGTTCACTGGCTGTGGATGCCTGCTCCTGGATCAGTTCCTCACTGTGGTATCCTGAGACCTCAATGCTTGTTTATTTGCATGCACACAAACAAAAACAAATTAGTCCTTCTGTGTGGCCTTGTGTTGATCTACTACAACATTTTGTAGCAAATATATTGTTTCAATTAGTAAATGCATAGCTTCGATGTAATTATCCCTTTGAACAAGTAATTATATGTATAGTACCAATGATAAGCTATTCATTAAAAAATAAAATAAAAGAGAATCCAGGATAGCAAAAAGACCAAGCTTTAGGGTGGTATTTCAGTATCATACAAACAACTGGCCTGTGACTGTTTTATACAAATTCTTTATAGAAATGTATGCATCTGGCCAACATATACAAGTACATTTTTAGGTACTGTAGTTCAACGTTTATGTTACAGGAAAGGGAAAACACATATTATGACTAGGAGTTACAATATATAACTATTTTCCAGAGCCAGGAAAAAAAAAGGAGGGGGACTTAGAAGTCAAAGCTGATTTTTTGTTTCTTTTTGACCAAAATAGTTCTAGGCAGATGCATTAAGGTTACACGCCACCAAGAGCTAAATTTTTGTAGGCAGCACTATCACCCAATCTTATTTGTTCATCTTAAACCAATTCAAGCCCCATAGTGGCATTTTTTTTCCCTGCTATGGAAGAATCCCTCTCCAGATATTTCTGCTCCTTTCAACTACATCTCTCAATCTATAAATAGCATAGGTCAAACCTGAAAAATGGAGCAACATAATTGCTGGGGAAGATTCCGACTTTTCCTGTGATCAGTGACATTCCTTTTAGCCAACCTTCACGGTATTTCCCCAAAACACGAACGCCTTCTCCTTTTTGCAGGCTGAGTTCCTCCGGACTGTGAGCTGTATAGGAGTGCAAAGCGACGGACCTATTGAAACGCAAGAAATGAAAGTAAAGCAGCAGGCACTGGTTAAAAAAAAAAATAGTTTCATTTATGCAACATAATGAGGCTATGACACAACACTCTGCTTTCAGGCCACACAAGGAGCGGTTGTTGTGCCTTGTGCTAAACCAGAGCAGTGCATCTGAAGCTTCTTTATGTAACACTTCTGTTACACCATCTGGAATGCTCTGGTGAATATTGTATCAGATTTAAGAACAGACAACTTTTCAAGAATGCCTAATGGATCCCTTAGCAATATGTAGGGCACTTCTAAGTGTGTTGGTGTAATCAGCATAATGTATTCAATTCAAGATTAAGCTTTGGGCTAGGATCCCAGGTTGGAAAAACACAGACTGGAACAAAAGGAGTTAAACACCCATACACTTGCAGACAAAAAATATCATCTTCCTTTGAACACAGAATAATTGCACTGTTTATTAGCATCAGGAAATTACACATTAAGATTCAGCATCAGCTCTTTTGGGGTTTAGATCTGTCATCCAAATCCAAGTATTTCTTTGACACATGACATTGCAGTAATTAGCTGCACCAGCAAACAGATAATTTTGTGGATCCTGTAGCTTAAAAGGCGTAATATTCACATGCTATTCTTAATAATTCTTCCTTTAAATTAAAAAGTTCTGTCTCTTCTGACAGTGAGCTTTATTTTTCATGTCAGGTGCTTGGAAGCTAATTTAACACATAAAGGTAGAGTAATTCTAGAATGATGTTTATCTCAGTTTTAACCAAATACTAGCAGAGCATACTTATGGGAAAGGAGTTCACGGGTTTATTTTTTTTTAAATTCTTTCTGATTATTGTCATTCTAGGGCATTTTGGCCCAACCTTCATTCCAGACCATGTGCTGTAGTTGCTAGGCAATAGCATCTTCTGGCCCCACAAAAAACGTTATCCTTAAGAAATTAATGAGGATTATATGTACGTACATATTCAAAGACAGATGTTGCTGTAAGTGGGGAAGACTGACAATGGCTGTAGAATGCCCCATGGATTCAGGTTCCACGTAACAGGAAGGGCTGACCTGGAAAAGAAGAAATAATATTCAAAGGAAAGCCCTTTTAGTTTTCTTCCACAGGATGTTATGAAAGTAAAACCAAATGTCCTTCAAAGGGCTGGCAGAATTGATTCACCCTAGTGGAAGCTATAGTCAGATGTCTCCAAGAAACTTTAAACATTTGATCACCTCTGCAGATTGGAACTGAAGCAGAATAAGCAGGCCACCCCAAAGATGCATCTCTCTGCAAGACTTCAGATATAGTATCCTTCCAGGTTCCTATCTTTCATCTACTCTGCTCAGTATACAGAAAGCTACTGGAGATGATGTGGTTATTAAGCACATCAGTGACTCCGATATATTGAATAAACCTTTGTGTATCGAATAAACAGCACTTGCTTACAACTGGACTCTATATTTTAGTTCTATTCTTTTATAGATATTTATTTAATATATGTGGGCAACTCCTGGATTATCTGCGATGGTCCCCAAGGCCATACCTCAGAACCTCCAAGGACTTCTGGAACTTTCTGGGTCATACTTCTTAGCCCCCCCATTTTAAAGTTTTTTTTTTTTTAAAAAAGGTGCCAAAGAGGCATCCTAAGATATCTTAAGACATCTTCAAGTGACAAAGGTGGAGAAACACTGGGCTAATTATTTAACTTTGCTTTTTAATAATACTCATACTAATACTAATACTAATACTAATACTAATACTAATACTAATACTAATACTAATACTAATACTAATACTAATACTAATACTAATAATAATTCTTTGTGTAATGGCACACACTGCTTTGATTGTTTTATATAAAATTATTAAGGTTTTAAATAAAAAAAACTCACAGAAAATCAGTAGTCAAGAGAGGGAATAGAAAATGGACAGAACTGGCAGATATATAATAAAATAAAAAAAAAATATTGAAACAAAAATACAAACATAAGAATGGCTTCTGATTCCTGACTTCTTTTAAAACAGATATAAGTAAAACTTGAGTTCAGCTCTTGCTCTACAATTACAATATAACCTCCATTTTTTATAATCTATAAATATTACTTATATTCAAATCCATATGTCATGATTTTGTTTTTTTCTGATTCATGCAAAAAAATCCAACTGTATTGAATTTAGCCAATGTCTTTCAGAGCCATCAGTTTCACCATCCCAGCTAGCTCCATCAAAGACAGACAGAAGATAGAATAACAGCTTTATTCTTCCATTGTAATTTTCATCTGATATACAGTAGAAGTCTTGCTGCCATTATCATTTTTAAGATTTTTAAGAACAAAATACCATGCAATTTTCCAAACTTTTGCCCTAACAAAAATAGAAGCAGCTACATATAAATATATATCGTCATCAGTTTCTGTGATTTTACTTTAGATAAATGCAACAACTGTGATTTGCAAACCCAGCATGCTGAACAAACCCATCTGAGCTGATATTCTTTGGCTAAGCAAGTTGTGTGAACTTAACCAGGTCTGGTATATTCAATAAACCATGGTTAGATAATTGTGATGAATAATTGAATCACTGCAGTTTGCAAACCAGGTGAAAACACTGTATTATAATTTGCAAGCTCATAAGAGCAGAGAGCTCTGCTTGTAAATGCTATAACAGGCAATCATATTGATAGACAGTAAGCTTAGTTTGAGAGTCAATTTTACACTCAAAACAATTAAGACACCACTTTAGAAATCGGGAGCTCATGAACTTTAGTCCTGCCTTAGACGTGAAAGCTGGCTGGGTAAGTATGACCGATCACTCCCTTTCAACCCTAGGAAGCAGGCAATGGCAAAGCACTTCTGAAAAACCTTTCCAAAAAAACTGCAGGGACTTGTCCAGGCAGTCTCCAAGAATTGGACACAAATGAACAGAAGAAAAAAAGAGAGAGTTTAGTTTACAGCAAAAATTGTTGTTGTTAGATGCAAAGTTATGTCCGGCCCATTGCGACCCCATGGACAACGTTCATCCAGGCCTTCCTGTCCTCTATCATCTTCTGGAGTCCATTTAAGCTCATGCCTACTGCTTCAGTGACTCCATCCAGCCACCTCATTCTCTGTCATCCCCTTCTTCTATTGCCCTCCATCTTTCCCAGCATTAGGCTCTTCTCCAGTGAGTCCTTCCTTCTCATTAGGTGGCCCAAGTACTTGAGTTTCAACTTCAGGATCTGGCCTTCTAAAGAGCAGTCAGGGTTGATCTCCTCTAGGATTGACCGGTTTGATCGCCTTGCAGCCCAGGGGACTCGCAGGAGTCTTCTCCAGCACCATAGTTCAATTGGACTTCAGTTATTATTGACACTATGAATGTGGGCTGCCCAGCATATGTTATGTTATAAAATCTGCTCAAAAGATGATTTCATGACTCTAGGATGATTTTCAATATTGTAGTGAATTTCTGGAATTCTAGAAGGAAATTTACATAGTTGTTTTCAGCAAATCAACTGTGACTGGAGCATCTACTTATTCATCTTGGTAAGTATGACATTATTTAGACAGGGCAGAAAAGTTATATATGAATGAATTTGTTAAACAGGATTTCTACAAATACTTGTCAGGATAGAACTTTTTGTGGGTTTCTGTTACTGGATAGTTTGCCTGACTTTGAAAACGAATGGGTCTTGCAGTATATTTGGATAGCTTTCTGAATATTCATTGTATTTTTGGGGTTGTCATAGACACATTGGAATTCTCTTTCTCTTGTATAGTGGAAAATTTGGTCTTATGTCATGGATGCCTAATTATCTGCTGGGCATTATCTAAACTAAAGAAGTGAATTGAAAACTGTTCTTAAATTCAAAGTCTGACTCAAATATTATTGTCTCCAGTGTCAGAAAAATTCATCTGTATCTTTCCTGTTATTAGTCACTAAAAATGCAACTAAATCATTTTTTATTTTGTTTTTCCTAGACAACCTAATCATCTGCCTGAAAAAAACCCCACCTCTCCCTGATGCGGCTGTTTGGTTTCCCTTTCTGTAAATTGGCACTTGCTTCTGCAGGCAACCACTATGTAGCCTTTGCTATTATTCTGGCTGCTTCCGGAAAGCACATTTTGCTGTTGGCCATCATACTGAATCCAGCATCTATATATGCACATGAACAGATGGAAAAATGCTGGCACATTATATACTGGCACCATGAAATACTAGCCATATGAACAAAGCATGCAGCATGAGACGGGGAGGGTTTTGGCAGCACTCCTGACTATTTGGGTTTAATAGCTAATGTTAAATATAAGAATCCTGAATTATTAGCTGTTGAATTTAGTTCCCCATGAATTTAGTTAATCCCTTTAAACTTCAAGTCAACAGAGCGGCTATTCTGATTATGTGTTTTTGAATTTCTTTATTTTGTGTACTGTGCATAGTAAACCTATCACTAATTTCCCTACGGTTAAGGTAGCTCTCTGGTTCATTTTGCACTCAACATGGTGTTGCTATATGCATAGGACAAACGACAGCTTGGGACCATTCAACTGGGAAATTTTTTTTTTCTCTTTCCCAGGATATGCATAGTTCAATCTTCTCTTCCAATGTAATAGTATCAATCTGAATTAAATGCCCCTACTGTTTTTGTAGTTGTTTAACATGGATGAAATTGTACCCAATTTCATTTGTTTGTTTGCAGCTCCACTGGAAATGAAATGTGATGCCCCTTGTTATTAAAGAGTTCTTTTGATAAGAACCTTTAATTTCAAAATTGTTAAGATTTTTCTGAAAGCCTGCAAGCCAATCCTCCATGGCTTTAGCGCTTCCCCCAAAATAATTTTTCCTTTTTAAAAAAAATAAAAAATATCCCTATGTTCTCAACTGCTATATCCTCATACAAATAAAACAAGGATAACATTTTGAATGCTGTGTATTTTAATACAAATATAGGTGAAGGCTTTTCTGAATAGACGTCTGACATTTCAACAAATCTCTGCTACTTCTACTCTCCCTGAAATAAAATTTCATTTTGATATGGAGATACAGTTATTTATATCGGCACCATCAGTTTCTAGGACACATCAGAATAAAACATTCACAAAGCAGAGAGACCAAGGAGTTTACAATCCAAATTTCATTAACTCCTGCCTTTTCTTCTGTGCAAAATATTATAGAAAAGGGAAAGGAAAAGGTTTGGATTGTACAATTTGATTCTTTTAAATAATAACTGCAAAGTTATTCTTGGCTGGAAAAAAAAACCCTACCAGAATTCAGAGACTACTACTTTTTTAACAGGAAAATGAAAATATATTTGCAATGAGTCACAATTCTTCTGTCTTGCTGAGTGTTTACTAGCTGCCATGAACAAATGCCCCAATGTACTTGTCTGATATTGCAAAACCATTGATTGGGAGCCACCCAGAGCTGTATAAAAGGTAGGTAGGTAGGTAGGTAGATAGGTAGGTAGGTAGATAGATAGATAGATAGATAGATAGATAGATAGATAGATAGATAGATACTAAACTTTCACAATCTAGATCGGGGGTGTCAAGCTCACCATGTCACGTGACATGTCACGATGTATCGCGACTTTTTCCCATTTGCTGGAGCTGAGGTGGGCGTGGCTTCCGCATGACACATCTGGCCTGCGGGTAGGCAGTTTGACACCCCTGACCTAGATCATTCATAAATAGTTCTATTTCTGACTACAGTATAGGTTTATTCAATCATTTTTTAAAATCAATTAATCCAATGTGAGCTTGGCCCCAACCCTCCTATCTTTTCGCAAGGGCCTAAAGATGTGGCTGTGCCAGTCTGCTTGGGGCCCCAGTGGGGGCACAGTGCAATGGAGGTGGTTGACTGAGTAATAACAAATCCCACCTCCCCTCCACCCCGCCCTGCCTTCCCCACGTGTCCTTGGTTTTAATATTTGATTTTAACTTTTTATGTTTTAACTATATATGTAACTGTAAGCTACCCAGAATTACCCTATGGTAAGATGAGCAGCCAATAAATTAAAAAATAAAATAAATAATAAAATAAAATAAATTCTAAGTTGAAGTTATGAGGAAGAAGGAAAGCTAAGTATTTAAATCAAGGGTGGTGGCTTTTCAATTAAGAATGTACAATTCACATTGGTTTACTAGCTTCCTCAGGCTTGGTATAGCATGCCAACAGCTGAACTCTACAATGGACAGGGCCAGGGTCAATTTTTGGAAAGAGATTTAGGAGTTTTAATAGGTAAAATCCAGCTCAATGTTTTTGGCATGATTGGGAAGGGGGACATTTGAGTGCCCCCAAAGGCTTTTCCTGCTGTAGTACATGAAGTGCAAGTCACAGCATTTCTCACTTTAGATCATGTTGGCTAGGACTAGTAGGAGTTAAATTCCCTATCTGTGGGAAGGAAGGAAGGAAGGAAGGAAGGAAGGAAGGAAGGAAGGAAGGAAGGAAAGAAGGGATCCAGCTGGAATCTCCTAGATCAGTGATGGCGAACCTTTTAGAGACCGAGTGCCCAAACTGCAACCCAAAACCCACTTATTTATCACCGGGTGCCAGGTGGGCATGGCCCACTGTGTGGGCGTGGCTGTGGTCATGGCAGACTGGTTGGGTGTGGCCAAGGTGGGCGTGGTCACCTCAATGTTGCTCATGGGGAGGATGCCTGTAGGAGCCAGGCAGAGTTAGGGGAGATCCAGGGGGTCTCTGGCCAGTGGGGCAGTGGGCAGGGGGCTCATCCTGCGGGGTGAGGTGAGGCAAGGCAAGATAGGGTGGGGGTGCCATTGTCGCAGGGCAAGGCAAGGCAGGGTCCAGGGCGGATGCTGCCTGACACCATTGGCCCCCGCACACAGAGGCCAGCGAGCGCATGAGGTCCCCTTGACCGGCACACTCTGGGGCTCCGCAGTCCACTACCAGCCTTTCAGAGAAGCCGCCTCTGAGCTGGACGGCCGGCCGACAGCTGAGGAGGCAATGCA
Source organism: Protobothrops mucrosquamatus (assembly GCF_001527695.2). Classification (NCBI taxonomy): domain Eukaryota; kingdom Metazoa; phylum Chordata; class Lepidosauria; order Squamata; family Viperidae; genus Protobothrops; species Protobothrops mucrosquamatus. The sequence goes on from NW_015387045.1 coordinate 48,910, forward strand.
GAGGGTCGTGCCCGGGAAAAGGAGAACATGAGAGGCCAGTAGGGATGGGACGGGGGAGGGAAACCAGCCACGCTGGGATGCATCCGACCACATGGGACCTCAGCGAGTTAGCAGCGGCTGGTTGAAGAGGGATGGTTGCCATCTCCGGGGCATGGTGCGCGTGCCCACAGAGAGGGCTCTGAGTGCCGCCTCTGGCACGCGTGCCATAGGTTCGCCACCACTGTCCTAGATGATTGTCTCTTGTTGAGGACATACATTCTTTGCCAATACATCCTTTTCATCAAAAACTGAAGGTCCTGTTTTTCTTGTTTTGTCTTTCCCGTCCTAGCTTGAAATTAACGAGCACTTTCATAGGAGGTCCCAGACAATGATAGTTACTGTGACCAAAATGATAGAAAAACAACTCCAGCTGTCCTCCCTTTCTCCATCTCTAATAGATTTTCACCTCCCTCACCACCCTGGTGTCAAGAACAGAATCCTGATGTCTTACAAAACGCTGTTTGGTTTGGCAAGCTAGCCTACGCTGATCTAGTAGTCCACACTTGTTTCCTTTGTAATGCATTTTATAATTGACAGGGGGGTTAAGGCATGTAAATTCCCACACATCTATTATCTTAAATTCCTGACTGTCTAGTGTGCTTTCAGCTGTACAGCTGCTAAAAGGAAGAGACAATCCTTTGCCAAACATTCCCCAACTGCTTCTTCCTAAAGTTTATCTGTTATGAAATAGAAATTTGGATATACACGATCCAGAAAGAGCTTAGATATTGATGGCAAAGAGGCAGATATTTTTCCATGTTAAAATAATTATCAAAGAAACATTCTCTTTGAACCCTGATAGTACAAAACTAATCTTTATGGAGAATTAAAGGACTGAATATTTCAGGAGGCATTGTCCAGATGGTGGTCATTCATTTTGTATTTGTTTACCATACACAAAATGTCATTGTCAACGTCTCTTGTTTTTTGCTGGTCTTCCAAGTGTGTAAACCTTATTGGAACTGATATCAATTCATAAACAAACTAGGCAAAACTGGTTAAATGGGATTAATATTGCATATAAAGTATATCCATGAATTTCTTTTATATGTACAAGAACAAAGTTTGGTTTAATTTCTGACTGCAGGAATTAATGATTGCAGGAATCTAGACACAGCCTAGATAAATCTCCTCCAACCTGATTCCTTTCTGATGTGACAGAAGTGTGCAACTCCCAAGCTTTTATTGTGATTGTGATCTAGAAAACTCTAGAGAAAACCTTGTATTCATCTGGATAGATTAGTTCTGAATGGACTCACTGAGTAACATGGAGAAAAGTAAACAGTAGTTTACTGTCCTCAAGGTGCATGAATTTGATAAGAGACAGTCGATTAGTCACTATTTATATCACATTATCTTGTGCAATCTGTAAAACCCACTTAAATTATTACAGAAATTACTGTGAGAAAAGACTTTTTCAGATAAGCATTTTGCAATAGTACAAAAAACTTATTGATATGGGAAAAATGTAATTAGATTGATTTTGTGATAGCTGTACCATTTTTGGAACATGACATGCATACTATTGTTTTACACATCCTGCACTAGGTAGGAAATACCACAATATATCTGTGTCAAAAACTGAGGAACTCAAAGTATCCCAAATTGATCAGTCAGCAATGATCCTGGCTGTCCAGCCCAAGCCCTCCCTCATTGCATTTTTGCACATGTTTGCAACTGCAAACCCACCCCTTTAACCTTCTGTCCACAGTAATACAAGAGAGAATTTGCTAACAATATGATGATTTTTCCTCTTTCTAGCAGTCCCTTTGCAAGGCATTCAAACAGTCATATCAACAGAGAAGACTTTTTACTGAAGCATAACACAAGCTGTTTGAAATTAGGCAGGTGTTCTAAAGTCTGAGAAAGAAGGAATGTTTGATTACATAAACATATGAATCATAAAGTTCCCTGTCCTAGTTTTATGCAATGCAAAAACAATATAGTGACAGTATGGAAAAGCCTGAAGAAAATAACAAGGAAATACTCCTAGTGGAAGAGGAGAGAAGTCACAGAAAAAGCCACTACTGTCTCTAAAGCAGATGTGTCTAACCTGTGGCCCGCAGGCCACATGCAGCTACGGACACCTAGTTATATGGTCCTACCAGTTCATAAACTTTAACATTATTTTGTGATGTATATACATTCATTATATTATTTATGCAGCCCAAGACAATTCCTCTTCACTCAAAGCAGCCCAACAAACCAAAAGGCTGGATATCCATATTCGTCTAAAGCATTCTGTAATGTCCAGATATGCTTGAATGGTGTTGGGAATGGGATGGATTTCTAAGAAAACCCAGACCCACACAGATGTTATATCTTGTTGTGTTGTAAACACTGGACTCTACAACACAACAAGATAAATTTAATATGGAACTAAAAAATATGATACAGGCATTACATACAGACTTCAAGGAAGGGTTAGGTAAATTAGAAGAGGAATTAAAAGAGGTCAAAGAATTGATGGGGAAAAGTGAACAAAGACTGCAACAAGTGGAAGGGAAAATTGAATTAATGGATAAGAGAGTAGA
>NW_015387045.1:52328-53527 GCF_001527695.2 Protobothrops mucrosquamatus
CTTGGGGTCGCCAGCCGGCACTGTCTGGCTGACGGCACCCTGAGGAGACCCACTCTATGGGAGCGTACCGGTCGATGGGAGGTACTCTGCGGCAGGAGGCGGTCTCGAAGATATCCGGGTCCGATGCCATGGAGCGCTTTAAAGATGATAGTCAACACCTTAAAGCGCACCCGGAAGGCCACAGGCAGCCAATGCAGATTAAAGAGAAAGAAGACTCAGTGTACTTTAGAACATGGGATAATTTCTATCAATGGCTAGAAAAACGAGTCAGAGAGAAAGGAACTTGATATGTAATTTTGAATATATATTAGCAAGAAGAAGGCTATTTTTTTAAAAAAAATATTTTATTAGATTTATATAAATGAGGAAAAAATAGGAACAATACAGGTAGGGGGAGGGAAGGGGATGGGGAATTGGGATGGAAAAAGGGTAGGTACAATAATCTCATGCTTTAACAAACAAGCTACCGTTCGGATCATGATAGTAAATAAACATGATTTATATCATACACAACCATTTTAAAATAAGATTAACTATAACCATATTATTAATGATTAATAAACAGATAAAATTCATCTATGTAAATAAATGTAATTAATAAAATCTCAACTAATCATAATTGCCAACATTAATGGTTAAAAATCACTAAAAATAAAAATGTTATCAACCTAATAAATAACTCAATTAAACATCCATCATCTATTCTATAATATTAGGTTCTTTTCAGATTAACACGTCTCTAACCATTGATAAAATTTTTCCCAAGTTTTAAAATAAGCTAATATACCAGATTCATGGTCCGAAGCTCTTATTACTCTGATACCAAAGGAAGAAACGGAAGCACAGAAAATAAAGAACTACAGGCCGATTTCTCTACTGAATGTGGATTACAAAATATTTGCATCAATAATGGCGGAAAGACTTAAAAAGTTTTTAAATGAATTCATACATTCGGATCAAAATGGCTTCTTACCCAAAAGACAGATTAGAGACAATATGTGAATTATATTGAATGCATTAGAATATTATGAATCACACCCTGAGAAACAGATGGCATTGGTGTTCCTGGACGCACAGAAGGCATTTGACAATGTGAACTGGCAATTCATGATAAGCCAATTACAAACTATGGATTTTGGGGAGAAATTTATAAATGTAATAAGAACAATTTATAATAAGCAATCTGCCAAAGTAATGAT